>NW_024544642.1:0-105457 GCF_018167655.1 Microtus oregoni
ACCCTGAGTACTGAGCACCCAGCACCCTGAGTACTGAGCACCCAGCATCCTGAGTACTGAGCACCGATCACCCTGAGCACTGAGCACCCAGCACCCCGAGCACTGAGCACCCAGCACCCTGAGTACTGAGCACCCTGAGTGCTGAGCACCCAGCACCATGAGTACTGAGCACCCAGCACCCTGAGCACTGAGCACCCAGCACCCTGAGTACTGAGCACCCAGCACCCTGAGTACTGAGCACCGAGCACCCTGAGTACTGAGCACCCAGCACCCTGAGCACTGAGCACCCAGCACCCTGAGCACTGAGCACCCAGCACCCTGAGTACTGAGCACCCAGCACCAAAAGTACTGAGCACCGAGCATCCTGAGCACAGAGCACCGAGCACCCCGAGCACTGAGCACCCAGCGCCCAGAGTACTGAGCACCCAGGACCCTGAGCACTGAGCACCGAGCAACCCGAGCACTGAGCACCCAGCACCCTGAGCACTCAGCACCCAGCACCCCGAGCGCTGAGCACCCAGCACCCTGAGCACTGAGCACCCAGCACCCTGAGCACGGAGCACCACGAGGACTGAGCTCCCAGCACCCTGAGTACTGAGCCCCCAGCACCCTGAGTACTGAGCACCCAGCACCCTGAGCACTGAGCACCCAGCACCCGGAGAATGAGCACCCAGCACCCTCAGTACTGAGAACCGAGCACCCTGAGTACTGAGCACCCAGCACCCTGAGTACTGAGCCCCCAGCACCCTGAGTGCTGAGCACCCAGCACCCCGAGCACTGAGCACCCAGCACCCCGAGAATGAGCACCCAGCAATCTGAGTACTGAGAACCGAGCACCCTGAGTACTGAGCACCCAGCACCCTGAGTACTGAGCACCCAGACCCCGAGCACTGAGCACCCAGCACCCCTAGCACTGTGCACCCAGCACCCTGAGTACTGAGAACCCAGCACCCTGAGTACTGAGCACCCAGCACCCTGAGCACTGAGCACCCAGCAGCCCGAGCACTGAGCACCCAGCATCCTGAGCACTTAGTAATGAGCACCCAGCACCCTGAGCACTGAGCACCCAGCACCCTGAGCACTCAGCACCCAGCACCCTGAGTACTGAGCACCCAGCACCCCAAGCACTGAGCACCAAGCAATCTGAGTACTGAGCACCCAGCACGCTGAGCACTGAGCACCCAGCACCCCGAGTACTGAGCACCCAGCACCCTGAGTACTGAGCACCCAGCACCCTGAGTACTGAGCACCCAGCACCCCGAGCACTGAGCACCCAGCACCCTGAGCACTGAGCACCCAGCACCCTGAGCAATGAGCACCCAGCACCCTGAGTACTGAGCACCGTGCACCCTGAGCACTGAGCACCGGGTACCCCGAGCACTGAGCACCCAGCACCCTGAGTACCGAGCACCCAGCACCCTGAGTAGTGAGCACTGAGCACTGAGCACCCTGAGCACTGAGCACCCAGCAGCCTGAGCACTGAGCACCCAGCATCCGGAGCACTGAGTACTGAGCACCCAGCACCCTGAGCACTGAGCACCCAGCACCCTGAGCACTGAGCACCCAGCACCCTGAGTACTGAGCACCCAGCACCCCAAACACTCAGCACCGAGCACCCTGAGAACTGAGCACCGAGCACCCTGAGTACTGAGCACCCAGCACCATGAGTACTGAGCCCCGATCACCCAGAGTACTGAGCAACCTGAGTACTGAGCACCCAGCACCCCGAGAATGAGCACCCAGCACCATGAGTACTGAGCACCGAGCACCCTGAGCACTGAGCACCCAGCACCCTGAGTACTGAGCACCAAGCACCCTGAGTACTGAGCACTCAGCACCCTGAGTACTGAGCACCCAGCACCCTGAGTTCTGAGCACCCAGCACCCTGAGCACTGAGCACACTGAGTACTGAGCACCCAGCTCCCTGAGCACTGAGCACCCAGCACCCCGAGCACTGAGCACCCAGCACCCCGAGCACTGAGCACTGAGCACCCTGAGCACTGAGGACACAGCACCCCGAGCACTGAGCACCCAGCACCCTGATTACTGAGCACCCAGCTCCCTGAGCACTGAGGACCTAGCACCCCGGGCACTGAGCACACAGCACGCTGAGTACTGAGCACTGAGCACCCAGCACCCTGAGAACTGAGCACCCAGCACCCTGAGCACTGAGCACCCAGCACCCTGAGTACTGAGCACCCAGCACCAAAAGTACTGAGCACCGAGCATCCTGAGCACAGAGCACCGAGCACCCCGAGCACTGAGCACCCAGCGCCCAGAGTACTGAGCACCCAGGACCCTGAGCACTGAGCACCGAGCAACCCGAGCACTGAGCACCCAGCACCCTGATTACTGAGCACCCAGCTCCCTGAGCACTGAGGACCTAGCACCCCGAGCACTGAGCACTGAGCACCCTGAGTACTGAGCACTGAGCACCCTTAGTACTGAGCACCAAGCACCCTGAGTACTGAGCACCCAGCACCCTGAGCACTGAGCACGGAGCACGCCGAGGACTGAGCACCCAGCACCGTGAGCACTGAGCACCCTGCACCTTGAGTACTGAGCACCGAGCACCCCGAGCACTGAGCACCCAGCAACCTGAGTACTGAGCACCCAGCACCCCGAGCACTGAGCACCCAGCACCCTGAGTACTGAGCACCCAGCACCGTGAGTACTGAGCACTGAGCACCGTGAGCACTGAGCACCCAACACCCTGAGCACTGAGCACCCAACACCCTGAGTACTGAGCACCCAGCACCCTGAGTACTGCGCACTCAGCACCCTGAGTTCTGAGCACCGAGCACCCCGAGCACTGAGCACCCAGCACCCTGAGCACTGAGCACCCTGAGGACTGAGCACCCAGCACCCTGAGTACTGAGCACCCAGCACCCTGAGTACTGAGCACCCAGCATCCTGAGTACTGAGCACCGATCACCCTGAGCACTGAGCACCCAGCACCCCGAGCACTGAGCACCCAGCACCCTGAGTACTGAGCACCCTGAGTGCTGAGCACCCAGCACCATGAGTACTGAGCACCCAGCACCCTGAGCACTGAGCACCCAGCACCCTGAGTACTGAGCACCCAGCACCCTGAGTACTGAGCACCGAGCACCCTGAGTACTGAGCACCCAGCACCCTGAGCACTGAGCACCCAGCACCCTGAGCACTGAGCACCCAGCACCCTGAGTACTGAGCACCCAGCACCAAAAGTACTGAGCACCGAGCATCCTGAGCACAGAGCACCGAGCACCCCGAGCACTGAGCACCCAGCGCCCAGAGTACTGAGCACCCAGGACCCTGAGCACTGAGCACCGAGCAACCCGAGCACTGAGCACCCAGCACCCTGAGCACTCAGCACCCAGCACCCCGAGCGCTGAGCACCCAGCACCCTGAGCACTGAGCACCCAGCACCCTGAGCACGGAGCACCACGAGGACTGAGCTCCCAGCACCCTGAGTACTGAGCCCCCAGCACCCTGAGTACTGAGCACCCAGCACCCTGAGCACTGAGCACCCAGCACCCGGAGAATGAGCACCCAGCACCCTCAGTACTGAGAACCGAGCACCCTGAGTACTGAGCACCCAGCACCCTGAGTACTGAGCCCCCAGCACCCTGAGTGCTGAGCACCCAGCACCCCGAGCACTGAGCACCCAGCACCCCGAGAATGAGCACCCAGCAATCTGAGTACTGAGAACCGAGCACCCTGAGTACTGAGCACCCAGCACCCTGAGTACTGAGCACCCAGACCCCGAGCACTGAGCACCCAGCACCCCTAGCACTGTGCACCCAGCACCCTGAGTACTGAGAACCCAGCACCCTGAGTACTGAGCACCCAGCACCCTGAGCACTGAGCACCCAGCAGCCCGAGCACTGAGCACCCAGCATCCTGAGCACTTAGTAATGAGCACCCAGCACCCTGAGCACTGAGCACCCAGCACCCTGAGCACTCAGCACCCAGCACCCTGAGTACTGAGCACCCCAGCACCCCAAGCACTGAGCACCAAGCAATCTGAGTACTGAGCACCCAGCACGCTGAGCACTGAGCACCCAGCACCCCGAGTACTGAGCACCCAGCACCCTGAGTACTGAGCACCCAGCACCCTGAGTACTGAGCACCCAGCACCCCGAGCACTGAGCACCCAGCACCCTGAGCACTGAGCACCCAGCACCCTGAGCAATGAGCACCCAGCACCCTGAGTACTGAGCACCGTGCACCCTGAGCACTGAGCACCGGGTACCCCGAGCACTGAGCACCCAGCACCCTGAGTACCGAGCACCCAGCACCCTGAGTAGTGAGCACTGAGCACTGAGCACCCTGAGCACTGAGCACCCAGCAGCCTGAGCACTGAGCACCCAGCATCCGGAGCACTGAGTACTGAGCACCCAGCACCCTGAGCACTGAGCACCCAGCACCCTGAGCACTGAGCACCCAGCACCCTGAGTACTGAGCACCCAGCACCCCAAACACTCAGCACCGAGCACCCTGAGAACTGAGCACCGAGCACCCTGAGTACTGAGCACCCAGCACCATGAGTACTGAGCCCCGAGCACCCAGAGTACTGAGCAACCTGAGTACTGAGCACCCAGCACCCCGAGAATGAGCACCCAGCACCATGAGTACTGAGCACCGAGCACCCTGAGCACTGAGCACCCAGCACCCTGAGTACTGAGCACCAAGCACCCTGAGTACTGAGCACTCAGCACCCTGAGTACTGAGCACCCAGCACCCTGAGTTCTGAGCACCCAGCACCCTGAGCACTGAGCACACTGAGTACTGAGCACCCAGCACCCTGAGCACTGAGCACCCAGCACCCCGAGCACTGAGCACCCAGCACCCCGAGCACTGAGCACTGAGCACCCTGAGCACTGAGGACAGAGCACCCCCGAGCACTGAGCACCCAGCACCCTGATTACTGAGCACCCAGCTCCCTGAGCACTGAGGACCTAGCACCCGGGCACTGAGCACACAGCACGCTGAGTACTGAGCACTGAGCACCCAGCACCCTGAGTACTGAGCACCCAGCACCCTGAGTACTGAGCACCCAGCACCCTGAGCACTGAGCACCCAGCACCCTGAGCACGGAGCACCCCCGAGGACTGAGCACCCAGCACCCTGAGTACTGAGCCCCCAGCACCCTGAGTACTGAGCACCCAGCACCCTGAGCACTGAGCACCCAGCACCCCGAGAATGAGAACACAGCACCCTGAGTACTGAGAACCGAGCACCCTGAGTACTGAGCACCCAGCACCCTGAGTACTGAGCCCCCAGCACCCTGAGTACTGAGCACCCAGCACCCCGAGCACTGAGCACCCAGCACCCCGAGAATGAGCAGCCAGCACCCTGAGTACTGAGCACCCAGCACCCTGAGTACTGAGCACTAAGCACACAGAGCACTGAGCAACCAGCACCCCGAGCACGGAGCACCCAGGACCCCGAGCACTGAGTACTGAGCACCCAGCACCCTGAGTACTGAGCACCGAGCTCCCCGAGCACTGAGCACCCAGCACACTGAGCACTGAGCACCCAGCACCCTGAGCACTGAGCACCCAGCACGCTGAGGACTCAGTACCCATCACCCCGATCACTGAGCACCCAGCACCCTGAGCACTGAGCACCCAGCACCCTGAGCACTGAGCACCCAGCACCCAGAGCACTGAGCACCCAGCACCCTGAGCACTGAGCACCCAGCACCCTGAGTACTGAGCACCCAGAACCCTGAGTACTGAGCACCCAGACCCCGAGCACTGAGCACCCAGCACCCCTAGCACTGTGCACCCAGCACCCTGAGTACTGAGAACCCAGCACCCTGAGTACTGAGCACCCAGCACCCTGAGCACTGAGCACCCAGCAGCCCGAGCACTGAGCACCCAGCATCCTGAGCACTTAGTAATGAGCACCCAGCACCCTGAGCACTGAGCACCCAGCACCCTGAGCACTCAGCATACAGCACCCTGTGTACTGAGCACCCAGCACCCCAAGCACTGAGCACCGAGCAATCTGAGTACTGAGCACCCAGCACGCTGAGCACTGAGCACCCAGCACCCCGAGTACTGAGCACCCAGCACCCTGAGTACTGAGCACCCAGCACCCTGAGTACTGAGCACCCAGCACCCCGAGCACTGAGCACCCAGCACCCTGAGCACTGAGCACCCAGCACCCTGAGCAATGAGCACCCAGCACCCTGAGTACTGAGCACCGAGCACCCTGAGCACTGAGCACCGGGTACCCCGAGCACTGAGCACCCAGCACCCTGAGTACCGAGCACCCAGCACCCTGAGTAGTGAGCACTGAGCACTGAGCACCCTGAGCACTGAGCACCCAGCACCCTGAGCACTGAGCACCCAGCATCCTGAGCACTGAGTACAGAGCACCCAGCACCCTGAGCACTGAGCACCCAGCACCCTGAGCACTGAGCACCCAGCACCCTGAGTACTGAGCACCCAGCACCCCAAACACTCAGCACCGAGCACCCTGAGAACTGAGCACCGAGCACCCTGAGTACTGAGCACCCAGCACCATGAGTACTGAGCCCCGAGCACCCAGAGTACTGAGCAACCTGAGTACTGAGCACCCAGCACCCCGAGAATGAGCACCCAGCATCATGAGTACTGAGCACGGAGCACCCTGAGCACTGAGCACCCAGCACCCTGAGTACTGAGCACCAAGCACCCTGAGTACTGAGCACTCAGCACCCTGAGTACTGAGCACCCAGCACCCTGAGTTCTGAGCACCCAGCACCCTGAGCACTGAGCACACTGAGTACTGAGCACCCAGCACCCTGAGCACTGAGCACCCAGCACCCCCGAGCACTGAGCACCCAGCACCCCGAGCACTGAGCACTGAGCACCCTGAGCACTGAGGACACAGCACCCCGAGCACTGAGCACCCAGCACCCTGAGTACTGAGCACCCAGCTCCCTGAGCACTGAGGACCTAGCACCCCGAGCACTGAGCACACAGCACGCTGAGTACTGAGCACTGAGCACCCAGCACCCTGAGTACTGAGCACCCAGCACCCTGAGTACTGAGCACCCAGCACCTCGAGCACTGAGCACTGAGCACCCTGAGTACTGAGCACTGAGCACCCTTAGTACTGAGCACCAAGCACCCTGAGTACTGAGCACCCAGCACCCTGAGCACTGAGCACGGAGCACGCCGAGGAATGAGCACCCAGCACCGTGAGCACTGAGCACCCTGCACCTTGAGTACTGAGCACCGAGCACCCCGAGCACTGAGCACCCAGCAACCTGAGTACTGAGCACCCAGCACCCCGAGCACTGAGCACCCAGCACCCTGAGTACTGAGCACCCAGCACCGTGAGTACTGAGCACTGAGCACCGTGAGCACTGAGCACCCAACACCCTGAGCACTGAGCACCCAACACCCTGAGTACTGAGCACCCAGCACCCTGAGTACTGCGCACTCAGCACCCTGAGTTCTGAGCACCGAGCACCCCGAGCACTGAGCACCCAGCACCCTGAGCACTGAGCACCCTGAGGACTGAGCACCCAGCACCCTGAGTACTGAGCACCCAGCACCCTGAGTACTGAGCACCCAGCATCCTGAGTACTGAGCACCGATCACCCTGAGCACTGAGCACCCAGCACCCCGAGCACTGAGCACCCAGCACCCTGAGTACTGAGCACCCTGAGTGCTGAGCACCCAGCACCATGAGTACTGAGCACCCAGCACCCTGAGCACTGAGCACCCAGCACCCTGAGTACTGAGCACCCAGCACCCTGAGTACTGAGCACCGAGCACCCTGAGTACTTAGCACCCAGCACCTTGAGTACTGAGCACCCAGCACCCTGAGTACTGAGCACCCAGCAACCTGAGTACTGAGCACCGAGCACCCCGAGTACTGAGCACCCAGCACCCCGAGCACTGAGCACCCAGCACCCTGAGCATTGAGCACCCAGCACCCTAGTACTGAGCACCCTGAGTACTGAGTACACAGTACCCTGAGCACTGAGCACCCAGCACCCCGAGCACTGTGCACCCAGCACCCTGAGCACTGAGCACCCTGAGTACTGAGCACTGAGCACCCTGAGTACTGAGCACTGAGCACCCTTAGTACTGAGCACCCAGCACCCTGAGTACTGAGCACCCAGCACCCTAAGCAATGAGCACCCTGAGTACTGAGCACCCAGCACCCTGAGCACTGAGCACCGAGCACCCCGAGCACTGAGCACTCAGCACCCTGAGTACTAAGCACCGAGCACCCTGAGTACTGAGCACCCAGTACCCTCAGCACTGAACACACAGCACCCTGAGTTCTGAGCACCCCGAGCACTGAGCACCCAGCACACTGAGCACTGAGGACCCAGCACCCTGAGTACTGAGCACCCAGCACCCTGAGCACTGAGCACCCAGCACCCTGAGTACTGAGCACCCAGCACCCTGAGCACTGAGCACCCAGCACCCTGAGTACTGAGCATCCAGCACCCCGAGCACTGAGCACCCAGCACCCCGAGCACTGAGCACTCAGATCCCTGTGTACTGAGCACTGAGTACCCAGCACCCCGAGCACTGAGCACCCAGCACCCTGAGCACTGAGCACCCTGAGTACTGAGCACCCAGCTCCCCGAGCACTGAGCACCCAGCACCCTGAGCACTGAGCACCCAGCACCCAGAGCACTGAGCACTGAGTACCCTGAGTACTGAGCACTGAGCACCCTGAGCACTGAGCACCGAGCACCCTGTGTACTGAGCACTGAGCACCCTGAGCACTGAGCACCCAGCACACTGAGTACTGAGCACCCAGCACCCTGAGCACTGAGGACCGAGCACCCCAAGTACTGAGCACCCAGGACCCTGAGCACTGAGCACCCAGCACCCCGAGCACTGAGCACCCAGCACCCTGAGTACTGAGCACCCAGCACCCTGAGTACTGAGCACCCAGCACCCTGAGTACTGAGCACCCAGCACCCTGAGTACTGAGCACCCAGCACCCTGAGTACTGACCACCGAGCACCCTTAGCACTGAGCACCCAGCAACCCAAGCACTGAGCACCCAGCACCCTGAGTACTGAGTACTGAGCACCCTGAGTACTGAGCACCCAGGACCCTGAGCACTGAGCACCCAGCACCCCGAGCACTGAGCACCCAGCACCCTGAGTACTGAGCACCCAGCACCCTGAGTACTGAGCACCCAGCACCCTGAGTACTGAGCACCCAGCACCCTGAGTACTGAGCACCCAGCACCCTGAGTACTGACCACCGAGCACCCTTAGCACTGAGCACCCAGCAACCCAAGCACTGAGCACCCAGCACCCTGAGTACTGAGCATCCAGCACCCCGAGCACTGAGCACCCAGCACCCTGAGTACTGAGCACTGAGCACCCAGCACCCCGAGCACTGAGCACTCAGCTCCCTGTGTACTGAGCACTGAGTACCCAGCACCCCGAGCACTGAGCACCCAGCACCCTGAGCACTGAGCACCCTGAGTACTGAGCACCCAGCTCCCCGAGCACTGAGCACCCAGCACCCTGAGCACTGAGCACCCAGCACCCAGAGCACTGAGCACTGAGTACCCTGAGTACTGAGCACTGAGCACCCTGAGCACTGAGCACCGAGCACCCTGTGTACTGAGCACTGAGCACCCTGAGCACTGAGCACCCAGCACACTGAGTACTGAGCACCCAGCACCCTGAGCACTGAGGACCGAGCACCCCAAGTACTGAGCACCCAGGACCCTGAGCACTGAGCACCCAGCACCCCGAGCACTGAGCACCCAGCACCCTGAGTACTGAGCACCCAGCACCCTGAGTACTGAGCACCCAGCACCCTGAGTACTGAGCACCCAGCACCCTGAGTACTGAGCACCCAGCACCCTGAGTACTGACCACCGAGCACCCTTAGCACTGAGCACCCAGCAACCCAAGCACTGAGCACCCAGCACCCTGAGTACTGAGTACTGAGCACCCTGAGTACTGAGCACCCAGGACCCTGAGCACTGAGCACCCAGCAACCCGCGCACTGAGCACCCAGCACCCCAAGCACTAAGCACCCAGCACCCTGAGTACTGAGTACTAAGCACCCTGAGTACTGAGCACCCAGCACCCTGAGTACTGAGCACCGAGCACCCCGAGCACTGAGCACCCAGCACCCTGAGTACTGAGCACCCAGCACCAAGAGTACTGAGCAGCGAGCACCCCGAGCACTGAGCACCCAGCACCCTGAGTAATGAGCACCCAGCACCCCGAGTATTGAGCACACAGCACCATGAGTACTGAGCACCCATCACCCTGATTACTGAGCACCCAGCACCCTGAGCACTGAGCCCAAAGCACCCTGAGTACTGAGCACCCTGAGTACTGAGCACCGAGGACCCTGAGCACTGAGCACCCAGCACCCCGAGCACTGAGCACCCAGCACCCCGCGTACTGAGCACCCAGCACCCTGAGTACTGAGCACCCAGCACCCTGAGTACTGAGCACGCAGCACCCCGAGCACTGAACACCCTGAATACTGAGCACCCAGCACTGAGCACCCAGCACAATGAGGACTGAGCACCCAGCACCCCGAGCACTGAGCACCCAGCACCCTGAGCACTGAGCACCCTGAGTACTGAGCACTGAGCACCCTGAGTACTGAGCACTGAGCACCCTGAGTACTGAGCACCCAGCACATTGAGTACTGAGCACCCAGCACCCTGAGCACTGAGCACCGTCCACCCTGAGCACTGAGCACCCAGCACCCTGAGCACTGAGCACCCAGCACCCAGAGCAGTGAGCACCCAGCACCCTGAGCCCTGAGCACCCTGAGTACTGAGCAGTGAGCACCCTGAGTACTGAGCAATGAGCAACCTGAGTACTGAGCACCCAGCACCCTGAGGACTGAGCACCCAGCACCCTGAGCAATGAGCCCCCTGAGTACTGAGCACCCAGCACCCTGAGCACTGAGCACCAAGCACCCTGAGTACTGAGCACCCCGAGCACTGAGCACCCAGCACCCTGAGCACTGAGGACCCAGCACCCTGAGTACTGAGCACCCAGCACCCTGAGCACTGAGCACCCAGCACCCTGAGTACTGAGCACCCAGCACCCTGAGCACTGAGCACCCTGCACCCTGAGTACTGAGCATCCAGCACCCCGAGCACTGAGCACCCAGCACCCTGAGTACTGAGCACTGAGCACCCAGCACCCCGAGCACTGAGCACCCAGCACCCTGTGTACTGAGCACTGAGTACCCAGCACCCCGAGCACTGAGCACCCAGCACCCTGAGCACTGAGCACCCTGAGTACTGAGCACCCAGCACCCTGAGCACTGAGCCCCCAGCACATCGAGCACTGAGCACCCAGCACCCAGAGCACTGTGCACTGAGCACCCTGAGTACTGAGCACTGAGCACCCTGAGCACTGAGCACCGAGCACCCTGAGTACTGAGCACTGAGCACCCTGAGCACTGAGCACCCTGCAACCTGAGTACTGAGCACCCAGCACCCTGAGCACTGAGGACCGAGCACCCTGAGTACTAAGCACCCAGCACCCTGAGTAGTGAGCACCCAGCACCCTGAGCACTGAGTACCCAGCACGCTGAGTACTGAGCACTGTGCACCCTGAGTACTGAGCACCGAATACCATGAGCACTGAGCACCCAGCACGCTGAGTACTGAGCACTGAACACCCTGAGCACTGAGCACCCAGCACCCTGAGTACTGAGCACCCAGCACTCTGAGCACTGAGCACCCAGCACCCTGAGCACTGAGCACCCAGCACCCCGAGCACTGAGCACCCAGCACCCAGAGCACTGAGGACCCAGCACCCCGAGCACTGAGCCTGAGCACCCTGAGTACTGAGCACTGAGCACCCTGAGTACTGAGCACCGAGCACCATGAGTACTGAGCACCCAGCACCCGAGCACTGAGCACCGAGCACCCTGAGTAGTGAGCACACAGCACCCTGAGCACTGAGCATCCAGCACAACGAGTACTGAGCACCCAGCACCCTGATTACTGAGCACCATGCACCCCGAGCACTGAGCACCGAGCACACCGAGCACTGAGCACCCAGCACTCCGAGCACTGAGCACCCAGCACCCTAAGTACTGAGCACCCATCACCCTGAGTACTGAGCACCCAGCACACTGAGCACTGAGCACCCACCACCCTGAGCACTGAGCGCCCTGAGTACTGAGCACCCTGAGTACTGAGCACTGAGCACCCTGAGTTCTGAGCACCCAGCACCCTGAATACTGAGCACCCAGCACCCTGAGCACTGAGCACCGAGCACCCTGAGCACTGAGCACACAGCACCCTGAGCACTGAGCACCTAGCACCCCGAGCAGTGAGCACCCAGCACTCTGAGCCCTGAGCACCCTGAGTACTGAGCACTGAGCACCCTGAGTACTGAGCACCCAGGACCCTGAGTACTGAGCACCCAGGACCCTGAGTACTGAGCACCCAGGACCCTGAGTACTGAGCACCCAGTACCCTGAGCAATGAGCACCCTGAGTACTGAGCACCCAGCACCCTGAGCACTGAGCACCGAGCACCCCGAGCACTGAGCACACAGCACCCAGAATACTGAGCACCCAGCACACTGAGCACTGAGCACCGAGCACCCCGAGCAGTGAGCACCCAGCACCCTGAGCCCTGAACACACAGCATCCTGAGTACTGAGCACCCTGAGCACTGAGCACCCAGCATACTGAGTACTGAGCACCCAGCACCCTGAGTACTGAGCACCCAGCACCCCGAGCACTGAGCACCCAGCACCCCGAGCACTGAGCACCCAGCAGCTTGAGCACTGAGCACCCTGAGTACTGAGCACTGAGCACCCTGAGTACTGAGCACTGAGCACCCTGAGTACTGAGCAACCAGCACCCTGAGTACTGAGCACCCAGCACCCCGAGCAGTGAGTACCCAGCACCCTGAGCACTGAGTACCCAGCACCCTGAGCACTGAGCACCCAGCACACTGAGCACTGAGCACCCAGCACCCTGAGCACTGAGCACCCAGCACCCTGAGTACTGAGCACTGAGCACCCAGCAACCCGAGCACTGAGCACCCAGCACCCTGAGTACTGAGCACTGAGCACCCAGCACCCCGAGCACTGAGCACCCAGCACCCTGAGCACTGAGCACCCAGCACCCTGAGCACTGAGCACCCAGCACCCCGAGTACTGAGCACCCAGCACCCTGATTACTGAGCACCAAGCACCTCGAGCACTGAGCACCGAGCACACCGAGCACTGAGCACCCAGCACTCCGAGCACTGAGCACCCAGCACCCTGACTACTAAGCACCCAGCACCCAAAGTACTGAGCACCCATCACCCTGAGTACTGAGCACCCAGCACCCTGAGTACTGAGCACCCAGCGTACTGAGCACCGAGCACACCGAGCACTGAGCACCCAGCACCCTGAGCACTGAGCACCCAGCACCCTGAGTACTGAGCACCGAGCACCCTGTGTACTGAGCACCGAGCTCCCTGAGTACTGAGCACCCAGCATCCTGAGCACTGAGCACCCAGAACCCTGAGCACTGAGCACCCAGCACACTGAGTACTGAGCACCGAGCACCCCGAGCACTGAGCCCCAGCACCCTGAGCACCGAGCACCCTGAGCACTGAGCACCCAGCACCCCGAGCACTGAGCACCCAGCACCCTGAGTACTGAGCACTGAGCACCCAGCACCCTGAGCACTGAGCACCCAGCACCCTGAGTACTGAGCACTGAGCACCCAGCACCCCGAGCACTGAGCACCCAGCACCCTGAGCACTGAGCACCCAGCACCCGAGTACTGAGCACCCAGCACCCTGAGTACTGAGCACCCAGCTCCCTGAGTACTGAGCACCCAGCACCCCGAGTACTGAGCACCCAGCACCCTGAGTACTGAGCACCCAGCACAGTGAGCACTGAGCACCCAGCACCCCGAGCACTGAGGAACCAGCACCCTGAGCACTGAGCACCCAGCACCCTGAGTACTGAGCACCCAGCACCCTGAGTACTGAGCACCCAGCACCCTGAGTACTGAGCACCCAGCACACTGTGTACTGAGCACCCAGCACACTGAGCACTGATCACCCAGCACCCTGAGTACTGAGCACCGAGTACCCTGAGTACTGAGCACCCAGCACCCTGAGGACTGAGCAATGAGCACCCAGCACCCCGAGCACTGAGCACCCAGCACCCTGTGTACTGAGCACTGAGTACCCAGTACCCCGAGCACTGAGAACCAGCACCCTGAGCACTGAGCACCCAGCACCCTGAGTACTGAGCACCCAGCGCCCCGAGCACTGTGCACCCAGCACCCTGAGCACTGAGCACCGAGCACCCTGAGTACTGAGCACCCAGAACCCTGAGCACTGAGCAACCAGCACCCTGAGCACTGAGCACCCAGCACCCTGAGTACTGAGCACCCAGCACCCTGAGTACTAAGCACCGAGCACCCTGAGCACTGAGCACCCAGCACCCTGAGCACTGAGCAACCAGCACCCTGAGTACTGAGCACCCAGCACCCCGAGCACTGAGCACACAGCACCCGGAGAACTGAGCACCCAGCACCCTGAGCACTGAGCACCGCGCACCCTGAGCACTGAGCACCCATCACCCTGAGGACTGAGCACCCAGCACCCCGAGCACTGAGCACCCAGCAATCTGAGCACTGAGCACCCTGAGTACTGAGCACTGAGCACCCTGAGTACTGAGCACTGAGCACCCTGAGTACTGAGCACCCAGCACCCTGAGAACTGAGCACCCAGCACCCCGAGCACTGAGTACCCAGCACCCTGAGCACTGAGTACCCAGCACCCTGAGCACTGAGCACTGAGCACCCTGAGTACTGAGCACCCAGCACCCTGAGCACTGAGCACCCAGCACCCTGAGTACTGAGTACTGAGCACCCAGCACCCCGAGCACTGAGCACCCAGCACCCTGAGTACTGAGCACTGAGCACCCAGCACCCCGAGCACTGAGCACCCAGCACTCTGAGCATTGAGCACCCAGCACCCGAGTACTGATCACCCAGCACCCTGAGTACTGAGCACCCAGCACCCTGAGTACTGAGCACCCAGCACCCCGAGAACTGAGCACCTAGCACCCTGAGCACTGAGCACCCAGCACCCTGAGCACTGAGCACCCAGTACCCCGAGCACTGTGCACCCAGCACCCTGAGTACTGAGCACCCAGCACCCTGAGCACTGAGCACCCAGCACCCTGAGCACTGAGCACCCAGCACCCTGAGCACTGAGCACCAAGCACCCTGAGTAGTGAGCACCCAACGTACTGAGCACCGAGCACCCCGAGCACTGAGCACCCAGCACCCTGAGTACTGAACACCGAGCACCCCGAGCACTGAGCACCCAGCACCCTGAGTACTGAGCTCCGAGCACCCCGAACACTGAGCACCCAGCGCCCCGAGCACTGAGCACCCAAAACCCTGAGCACTGAGCACCCAGCACCCCGAGCACTGAGCACCCAGCACCCCGAGCACAGAGCACCCAGCACCCCGAGCACTGAGCACCCAGCACCCCGAGCACTGAGCACCCAGCACCCTGAGTACTGAGCAGCCAGCACCCTGAGCACTGAGCACGCAGCACCCTGAGTACTGAGCACCCAACACCCCAAGCACTGAGCACCCTGAGTACTGAGCACCCAGCACCCCAAGCACTGAGCACCCTGAGTACTGAGCACCCAGCACCCTGAGTAATGAGCACCCAGCACCCCGAGCACTGAGCACCCAGCACCCTGAGTACTGAGCACCGAGCACCCTGAGTACTGAGCACCCAGCACCCTGAGCACTGAGCTCCCAGCACCCTGAGTACTGAGCACCCAGCACCCCAAGCACTGAGCACCCAGCACCCTGAGTACTGAGCACCCAGCACCCTGAGCACTGAGCACTGAGCACCCTGATCACTGAGCACCCAGCACCCTGAGGACTGAGCACCCAGCACCCTGAGCACTGAGCACCCACCACCCTGAGCACTGAGCGCCCTGAGTACTGAGCACCCTGAGTACTGAGCACTGAGCACCCTGAGTTCTGAGCACCCAGCACCCTGAATACTGAGCACCCAGCACCCTGAGCACTGAGCACCGAGCACCCTGAGCACTGAGCACACAGCACCCTGAGCACTGAGCACCCAGCAACCCGAGCAGTGAGCACCCAGCACTCTGAGCCCTGAGCACCCTGAGTACTGAGCACTGAGCACCCTGAGTACTGAGCACTGAGCACCCTGAGTACTGAGCACCCAGGACCCTGAGTACTGAGCACCCAGCACCCTGAGTACTGAGCACCCAGTACCCTGAGCAATGAGCACCCTGAGTACTGAGCACCCAGCACCCTGAGCACTGAGCACCGAGCACCCCGAGCACTGAGCACACAGCACCCTGAATACTGAGCACCCAGCACACTGAGCACTGAGCACCGAGCAGCCCGAGCAGTGAGCACCCAGCACCCTGAGCCCTGAGCACCCTGAGTACTGAGCACTGAGTACCCTGAGTACTGAGCACTGAGCACCCTGAGTACTGAGCACTGAGCACCCTGAGTACTGAGCACCAAGCACCCTGAGCAATGAGCACCCTGAGAACTGAGCACCCAGCACCCTGAGCACTGAGCACCGAGCACCACGAGCACTGAGCACCCAGCACCCGGAGTACTGAGCACCCAGCACCCTGAGTACTAAGCACCAAGCACCCTGAGTACTGAGCACCCAGTACCCTGAGCACTGAACACACAGCATCCTGAGTACTGAGCACCCCGAGCACTGAGCACCCAGCATACTGAGTACTGAGCACCCAGCACCCTGAGTACTGAGCACCCAGCACCCCGAGCACTGAGCACCCAGCACCCCGAGCACTGAGCACCCAGCACCCTGAGCACTGAGCACCCTGAGTACTGAGCACTGAGCACCCTGAGTACTGAGCACTGAGCACCCTGAGTACTGAGAAACCAGCACCCTGAGTACTGAGCACCCAGCACCCCGAGCAGTGAGTACCCAGCACCCTGAGCACTGAGTACCCAGCACCCTGAGCACTGAGCACCCAGCACACTGAGCACTGAGCACCCAGCACCCTGAGCACTGAGCACCCAGCACCCTGAGTACTGAGCACTGAGCACCCAGCACCCCGAGCACTGAGCACCCAGCACCCTGAGAACTGAGCACCCAGCACCCTGAGCACTGAGCACCCAGCACCCCGAGCACTGAGCACCCAGCACCCTGAGCACTGAGCACCAAGCACCCTGAGCACTGAGCACCCAGCACCCTGAGCACTGAGCACCCAGCGCCCTGAGCACTGAGCACCCAGCACCCTGAGCACTGAGCACCCAGCACCCCGAGCACTGAGCACCCAGCACCCTGAGCACTGAGCACCAAGCACCCTGAGCACTGAGCACCCAGCACCCTGTGTACTGAGCACCCAGCACCCCGAGCACTGCGCACCCAGCACCCTGAGTACTGAGCACCCAGCACCCTGAGCACTGAGCACCCAGCACCCTGAGCACTGAGCACCCAGCACCCTGAGCACTGAGCACCAAGCACCCTGAGTAGTGAGTACCCAACGTACTGAGCACCGAGCACCCGGAGCACTGAGCACCCAGCACCCTGAGTACTGAGCACCGAGCACCCCGAACACTGAGCACCGAGCACCCTGAGTACTGAGCTCCGAGCTCCCTGAGTACTGAGCACCCAGCACCCTGAGCACTGAGCACCCAGCACCCTGAGCACTGAGCACACAGCACCCTGAGTACTGAGCACCGAGCACCCCGAGCACTGAGCACCCAGCACCCTGAGCACTGAGCACCCTTAGTACTGAGCACTGAGCACCCTGAGTACTGAGCACTGAGCACCCTGAGCACTGAGCACCCAGCACCCTGAGTACTGAGCACCCAGCACACTGAGCACTGAGCACCCAGCACCCGGAGCACTGAGGACCCAGCACCCTGAGCACTGAGCACCGAGCACCCTGAGAACTGAGCACCCAGCATCCTGAGTACTGAGCACCCAGCACACTGAGTACTGAGCACCGAGCACACTGAGTACTGAGCACCCAGCACCCTGAGCACTGATCACCCAGCACCCTGAGTACTGAGCACCGAGTACCCTGAGTACTGTGCACCCAGCACCCCGAGCACTGAGCACCCAGCACCCTGAGTACTGAGCACTGAGCACCCAGCACCCTGAGCACTGAGCACCGAGCACCCTGAGAACTGAGCACCCAGCACCCTGAGGACTGAGCACCCAGCACCCCGAGCACTGAGCACCCAGCACCCTGAGCACCGAGCACCCTGAGTACTGAGCACTGAGCACCCTGAGTACTGAGCACTGAGCACCCTGAGTACTGAGCACCCAGCACCCTGAGTACTGAGCACCCAGCACCCCGAGCACTGAGTACCCAGCACCCTCAGCACTGAGCACCCAGCACCCTGAGCACTGAGCACCCAGCACCCTGAGCACTGAGCACCCAGCACCCTGAGCACTGAGCACCCAGCACCTTGAGTACTGCGCACTGAGCACCCAGCACCCCGAGCACTGAGCACCCAGCACCCTGAGTACTGAGCACTGAGCACCCAGCACCCTGAGCACTGAGCACCCAGCACTCTGAGCATTGAGCACCCAGCACCCGAGTACTGATCACCCAGCACCCTGAGTACTGAGCACCCGGCACCCGGAGTACTGAGCACCCAGCACCCCGAGTACTGAGCACCCAGCACCCTGAGCACTGAGCACCCAGTACCCCGAGCACTGCGCACCCCGCACCCTGAGTACTGAGCACCCAGCACCCTGAGCACTGAGCACCCAGCACCCTGAGCACTGAGCACCCAGCACCCTGAGCACTGAGCACCCAGCACCCGGAGCACTGAGCACCCAGCACCCTGAGTACAGAGCACTGAGCACCCAGCACCCCGAGCACTGAGCACCCAGCACCCTGAGTACTGAGCACTGAGCACCCAGCACCCTGAGCAGTGAGCACCCAGCACCCTGAGTACTGAGCACTGAGCACCCAGCACCCCGAGCACTGAGCACCCAGAACCCTGAGCACTGAGCTCCCAGCACCCGAGTACTGAGCACCCAGCACCCTGCGTACTGAGCACCCAGCTCCCTGAGTACTGAGCACCCAGTACCCCGAGTACTGAGCACCCAGCACCCTGAGTACTGAGCACCCAGCACAGTGAGCACTGAGCACCCAGCACCCCGAGCACTGAGGAACCAGCACCCTGAGCACTGAGCACCCAGCACCCTGAGTACTGAGCACCCAGCACCCTGAGTACTGAGCACCCAGCACCCTGAGTACTGAGCACCCAGCACACTGAGTACTGAGCACCCAGCACCCTGAGCACTGATCACCCAGCACCCTGAGTACTGAGCACCGAGTACCCTGAGTACTGAGCACCCAGCACCCCGAGCACTGAGCACCCAGCACCCTGAGTACTGAGCAATGAGCACCTAGCACCCCGAGCACTGAGCACCCAGCACCCTGTGTACTGAGCACTGAGTACCCAGTACCCCGAGCACTGAGACCCAGCACCCTGAGCACTGAGCACCCAGCACCCTGAGTACTGAGCACCCAGCACCCCGAGCACTGTGCACCCAGCACCCTGAGCACTGAGCACCGAGCACCCTGAGTACTGAGCACCCAGCACCCTGAGCACTGAGCACCCAGCACCCTGAGCACTGAGCACCCAGCACCCTGAGTACTGAGCACCCAGCACACTGAGTACTAAGCACCGAGCACCCTGAGCACTGAGCACCCAGCACAATGAGCACTGAGCACCCAGCACCCTGAGTACTGAGCACCCAGCACCCCGAGCACTGAGCACACAGCACCCGGAGAACTGAGCACCCAGCACACTGAGCACTGAGCACCGAGCACCCTGAGCACTGAGCACCCATCACCCTGAGTACTGAGCACCCAGCACCCCGAGCACTGAGCACCCAGCAATCTGAGCACTGAGCACCCTGAGTACTGAGCACTGAGCACCCTGAGTACTGAGCACTGAGCACCCTGAGTACTGAGCACCCAGCACCCTGAGTACTGAGCACCCAGCACCCCGAGCACTGAGTACCCAGCACCCTGAGCACTGAGTACCCAGCACCCTGAGCACTGAGCACCCAGCACCCTGAGCACTGAGCACCCAGCACCCTGAGCACTGAGCACCCAGCACCCTGAGTACTGAGCATTGAGCATCCAGCACCCCGAGCACTGAGCACCCAGCACCCTGAGTACTGAGCACTGAGCACCCAGCATCCCGAGCACTGAGCACCCAGAACTCTGAGCATTGAGCACCCTACACCCGAGTACTGATCACCCAGCACCCTGAGTACTGAGCACCCAGCACCCTGAGTACTGAGCACCCAGCACCCCGAGTACTGAGCACCCAGCACCCTGAGCACTGAGCACCCAGCACCCTGAGCACTGAGCACCCAGTACCCCGAGCACTGCGCACCCAGCACCCTGAGTACTGAGCACCCAGCACCCTGAGCACTGAGCACCCAGCACCCTGAGCACAGAGCACCCAGCACCCTGAGCACTGAGCACACAGCACCCTGAGCACTGAGCACCCAGCACCCCGAGCAGTGAGCACCCAGCACCCTGAGCCCTGAGCACCCTGAGTACTGAGCACTGAGCACCCTGAGTACTGAGCACTGAGCACCCTGAGTACTGAGCACCCAGCACCCTGAGTACTGAGCACCCAGCACCCTGAGTACTGAGCACCCAGCACCCTGAGCAATGAGCACCCTGAGTACTGAGCACCCAGCACGCTGAGCACTGAGCACCGAGCACCCCGAGCACTGAGCACCCAGCACCCGGAGTACTGAGCACCCAGCACCCTGAGTACTAAGCACCAAGCACCCTGAGTACTGAGCACCCAGTACCCTGAGCACTGAACAAACAGCACCCTTAGTACTGAGCACCCCGAGCACTGAGCACCCAGCATACTGAGTACTGAGCACCCAGCACCCTGAGTACTGAGCACCCAGCACCCTGAGCACTGAGCACCCAGCACCCCGAGCACTGAGCACCCAGCACCCTGAGCACTGAGCACCCTGAGTAATGAGCACTGAGCACCCTGAGTACTGAGCACTGAGCACCCTGAGTATTGAGCACCCAGCACCCTGAATACTGAGCACCCAGCACCCTGAGCACTGAGCACCGAGCACCCCGAGCAGTGAGCACCCAGCACCCTGAGCCCTGAGCACCCTGAGTACTGAGCACTGAGCACCCTGGGTACTGAGCACTGAGCACCCTGAGTACTGAGCACTGAGCACCCTGAGTACTGAGCACCAAGCACCCTGAGCAATGAGCACCCTGAGTACTGAGCACCCAGCACCCTGAGCACTGAGCACCGAGCACCCCGAGCACTGAGCACCCAGCACCCGGAGTACTGAGCACCCAGCACCCTGAGTACTAAGCACCAAGCACCCTGAGTACTGAGCACCCAGTACCCTGAGCACTCAACACACAGCATCCTGAGTACTGAGCACCCCGAGCACTGTGCACCCAGCATACTGAGTACTGAGCACCCAGCACCCTGAGTACTGAGCACCCAGCACCCCGAGCACTGAGCACCCAGCATCCCGAGCACTGAGCACCCAGCACCCTGAGCACTGAGCACCCTGAGTACTGAGCACTGAGCACCCTGAGTACTGAGCACTGAGCACCCTGAGTACTGAGCAACCAGCACCCTGAGTACTGAGCACCCAGCACCCCGAGCACTGAGTACCCAGCACCCTGAGCACTGAGTACCCAGCACCCTGAGCACTGAGCACCCAGCACACTGAGCACTGAGCACCCAGCACCTTGAGTACTGAGCACTGAGCACCCAGCACCCCGAGCACTGAGCACCCAGCACCCTGAGTACTGAGCACTGAGCACCCAGCACCCCGAGCACTGAGCACCCAGCACCCTGAGCACTGAGCACCGAGCACCCTGAGCACTGAGCACCCAGCACCCCGAGCACTGAGCACACAGCACCCTGAGCACTGAGCACCAAGCACCCTGAGTACTGAGCACCCAGCACCCCGAGCACTGTGCACCCAGCACCCTGAGCACTGAGCACCGAGCACCCTGAGTACTGAGCACACAGCACCCTGAGCACTGAGCACCCAGCACCCTGAGCACTGAGCACCCAGCACCCTGAGTACTGAGCACCCAGCACACTGAGTACAAAGCACCGAGCACCCTGAGCACTGAGCACCCAGCACCCTGAGCACTGAGCACACAGCACCCTGAGTACTGAGCACCCAGCACCCCGAGCACTGAGCACACAGCACCCGGAGAACTGAGCACCCATCACCCTGAGGACTGAGCACCCAGCACACCGAGCACTGAGCACCCAGCAATTTGAGCACTGAGCACCCTGAGTACTGAGCACTGAGCACCCTGAGTACTGAGCACTGAGCACCCAGCACCCCGAGGACTGAGCACCCAGCATTCTGAGCATTGAGCACCCAGCACCCGAGTACTGATCACCCAGCACCCTGAGTACTGAGCACCCAGCACCCTGAGTACTGAGCACCCAGCACCCCGAGTACTGAGCACCCAGCACCCTGAGCACTGAGCACCCAGCACCCTGAGCACAGAGCACCCAGCACCCTGAGCACTGAGCACCCAGTTCCCCGAGCACTGCGCACCCAGCACCCTGAGTACTGAGCACCCAGCACCCTGAGCACTGAGCACCCAGCACCCTGAGTACTGAGCACCCAGCACCCTGAGCACTGAGCACCAAGCACCCTGAGTAGTGAGCACCCAACGTACTGAGCACCGAGCACCCCGAGCACTGAGCACCCAGCACCCTGAGTACTGAACACCGAGCACCCCGAGCACTGAGCACCCAGCACCCTGAGTACTGAGCTCCGAGCACCCCGAACACTGAGCACCCAGCGCCCCGAGCACTGAGCACCCAGAACCCTGAGCACTGAGCACCCTGCACCCCGAGCACTGAGCACCCAGCACCCCGAGCACTGAGCACCCAGCACCTCGAGAACTGAGCAACCAGCACCCTGAGTACTGAGCACCCAGCACCCTGAGTACTGAGCACCCAGCACCCTGTGCACTGAGCACCCAGCACCCTGAGTACTGAGCACCCAACACCCCAAGCACTGAGCACCCTGAGTACTGAGCACCCAGCACCCCAAGCACTGAGCACCCTGAGTACTGAGCACCCAGCACCCTGAGTAATGAGCACCCAGCACCCCGAGCCCTTAGCACCCAGCACCCTGAGTACTGAGCACCGAGCACCCTGAGTACTGAGCAGCCAGCACCCTGAGTACTGAGCACCCAGCGTACTGAGCACCGAGCACCCAGCACCCTGAGTACTGAGCACCCAGCACCCCGAGCACTGAGCACAAAGCACCCCGAGCACTGAGCACCCAGCACCCCGAGCACTGAGCACCCTGCACCCCGAGCACTGAGCACCCAGCACCCCGAGCACCGAGCACCCTGAGTACTAAGCAACGAACACCCTGAGCACTGAGCACCCAGCACCCTGAGCACTGAGCACCCAGCACCCTGAGTACTGAGCACCCAGCACCCCAAGCACTGAGCACCCAGCACCCTGAGTACTGAGCACCCAGCACCCTGAGCACTGAGCACCGAGCACCCTGAGCACTGAGCACCCAGCACCCTGAGGACTGAGCACCCAGCACCCTGAGCACTGAGCACCCACCACCCTGAGCAATGAGCGCCCTGAGTACTGAGCACCCTGAGTACTGAGCACTGAGCACCCTGAGTACTGAGCACTGAGCACCCTGAGTACTGAGCACCCAGTACCCTGAGTACTGAGCACCCAGCACCCCGAGCACTGAGTACCCAGCACCCTGAGCACTGAGCACCCAGCACCCTGAGCACTGAACACCCAGCACCCTGAGCACTGAGCACCCAGCACCCTGAGCACTGAGCACCCAGCACCCTGAGTACTGAGCACTGAGCACCCAGCACCCCGAGCACTGAGCACCCAGCACCCTGAGTACTGAGCACTGAGCACCCAGCACCCCGAGCACTGAGCACCCAGCACTCTGAGCATTGAGCACCCAGCACCCGAGTACTGATCACCCAGCACCCTGAGTACTGAGCACCCAGCACCCGGAGTACTGAGCACCCAGCACCCCGAGTACTGAGCACCCAGCACCCTGAGCACTGAGCACCCAGTACCCCGAGCACTGCGCACCCCGCACCCTGAGTACTGAGCACACAGCACCCTGAGCACTGAGCACCCTGCACCCTGAGTACTGAGCACTGAGAACCCAGCACCCCGAACACTGAGCACCCAGCACCCTGAGCACTGAGCACCCAGCACCCGGAGCACTGAGCACCCAGCACCCTGAGTACTGAGCACTGAGCACCCAGCACCCCGAGCACTGAGCACCCAGCACCCTGAGTACTGAGCACTGAGCACCCTGAGTACTGAGCACTGAGCACCCAGCACCCTGAGCACTGAGCACCCAGCACTCTGAGTTCTGAGCACTGAGCACCCAGCAACCCGAGCACTGAGCACCCAGCACCCTGAGTACTGAGCACTGAGCACCCAGCACCCCGAGCACTGAGCACCCAGCACCCTGAGTACTGAGCACCCAGCACCCCGAGCACTGAGCACCCAGCACAATTAGTAATGAGCACCCAGCACCCCCAGCACTGAGCACCCAGCACAATGAGTAATGAGCACCCAGCACCCCCAGCACTGAGCACCCAGCACCCCGAGAATGAGCACCCAGCACCCCGTGTACTGAGCACCCAGCACCCCGAGCACTGAGCACCCAGCACCCTGAGAACTGAGCACTGAGCACCCAGCAGCCAGAGCACTGAGCACCCAGAACCCTGAGCACTGAGCACCCAGCACCCTGAGTACTGAGCACCCAGCACCCCGAGCACTGAGCACCCAGCACCCTGAGAACTGAGCACTGAGCACCGAGCACCCCGAGCACTGGGCACCCAGCACCTTGAGCACTGAGCACCCAGCACCCTGAGCACTGAGCACCCAGCACCCCGAGTACTGAGCACCGAGCACCCCGAGCACTGAGCACCCAGCACCCCGAGAACTGAGCACCCAGCACCCTGAGCACTGAGCTCCCAGCACCCCGAGTACTGAGCACTGAGCACCCTGAGTACTGAGCACCCAGCACCCCGAGTACTGAGCACTGAGCACTATGAGTACTGAGCACCCAGCACCCTGAGTACTGAGCACCCAGTACCCTGAGCACTGAACACACAGAAACCTGAGTACTGAGCACCCCGAGCACTGAGCACCCAGCACCCTGAGCACTGAGGACCCAGCACCCTGAGTACTGAGCACCCAGCACCCTGAGCACTGAGCACCCAGCACCCTGAGTACTGAGCACTGAGCACCCAGCACCCCGAGCACTTAGCACCCAGCACCCAGAGCACTGAGCACCCAGCACCCGAGTACTGAGCACCCAGCACAATGAGTACTGAGCACCCAGCTCCCTGAGTACTGAGCACCCAGCACCCCGAGTACTGAGCACCCAGCACCCTGAGTACTGAGCACTCAGCACCCTGAGCACTGAGGACCCAGCACCCTGAGTACTGAGCACCGAGCACCCTGAGTACTGAGCACCCAGCACCCTGAGTACTGAGCACCCAGCACACTGAGTACTGAGCACCCAGCACCCTGAGCACTGATCACCCAGCACCCTGAGTACTGCGCACATAGTACCCTGAGTACTGAGCACCCAGCACCCCGAGCACTGAGCACTCAGCACCCTGAGTACTGAGCACTGAGCACCCAGCACCCCGAGCACTGAGCAACCAGCACCCTGTGTACTGAGCACTGAGTACCCAGTACCCCGAGCACTGAGAACCAGCACCCTGAGCAGTGAGCACCCAGCACCGCGAGTACTGAGCACACAGCACCCCGAGCACTGAGCAACCAGCACCCTGAGCACTGAGCACCCAGCACGCTGAGTACTGAGCACCCAGCACCCCGAGTACTGAGCACCCAGCACCCTGAGCACTGTGCACCCAGCACCCTGTGCACTGAGCACCGAGAACCCTGAGCACTGAGCACGGAGCACCCTGAGTACTGAGCACCCAGCACCCTGAGCACTGAGGACCCAGCACCCTGAGCACTGAGCTCCCAGCACCCTGAGTACTGAGCACCCAGCACCCTGAGTACTGAACACCCAGCACCCCGAGCACTGAGCACCCAGCACCCTGAGCACTGAGCACCGAGCACCCTGAGTACTGAGCACCGAGCACCCTGAGTACTGAGCACCCAGCACCCTGAGCACTGAGCACCCAGCACCCTGAGCACTGAGCACCCAGCACCCTGAGTACTGAGCACCCAGCACCCTGAGTATTGAACACCCAGCACCCTGAGCACTGAGCACTGAGCACCCAGCACCCTGAGCACTGATCACTGAGCACCCAGCACCCTGAGCACTGAGCACCCAGCACCCCGAGCACTGAGCACCCAGCAGCCTGAGCACCCAGCACCCTGAGCACTGAGCACCCTGAGCACTGAGCACTGAGCACCCAGCACCCTGAGTACTGAGCACCCAGCACCCCGAGCACTGAGCACCCAGCACCCTGTGTACTGAGCATCGAGCACCCCGAGCACTGAGCAACCAGCACCCTGAGTACTGAGCACCCAGCACCCCGAGAGTGAGCACCCAGCACCCCGAGCACTGAGCACCCAGCACCCTGAGCACTGAGCACCCAGCACCCCGAGTACTGAGCACTGAGCACCCTGAGTACTGAGCACCCAGCACCCCGAGTACTGAGCACTGAGCACTATGAGTACTGAGCACCCAGCACCCTGAGTACTGAGCACCCAGTACCCTGAGCACTGAACACACAGAACCCTGAGTACTGAGCACCCCGAGCACTGAGCACCCAGCACCCTGAGCACTGAGGACCCAGCACCCTGAGTACTGAGCACCCAGCACCCTGAGCACTGAGCACCCAGCACCCTGAGTACTGAGCACGAGGCACCCTGAGCACTGAGCACCCAGCACCCTAAGTACTGAGCATCCAGCACCCCGAGCAATGAGCACCCAGCACCCTGAGTACTGAGCACTGAGCACCCAGCACCCCGAGCACTGAGCACTCAGCACCCTGTGTACTGAGCACTGAGTACCCAGCACCCCGAGCACTGAGCACCGAGCACCCTGAGTACTGAGCACTGAGCACCCAGCACCCCGAGCACTGAGCACTCAGCACCCTGTGTACTGAGCACTGAGCACCCAGCACCCCGAGCACTGAGCACCGAGCACCCTGAGTACTGAGCACCCAGCACACCGAGTACTGAGCACCCAGCACCCTGAGTACTGAGCACCCAGCACCCCGAGCACTGAGCACCGAGCACCCCGAGCACTGAGCACCCAGCACCCCGAGCACTGAGCACCCAGCACCCTGAGTACTGAGCACCCAGCACCCCGAGCACTGAGCACCCAGCACCCTGAGTACTGAGCACCGAGCACCCTGAGTACTGAGCACCCAGCACCCTGAGCACTGAGCACCCAGCACCCTGAGCACTGAGCACCCAGCACCCTGAGCACTGAGCACCCAGCACCCTGAGTACTGAGCACCCAATGTACTGAGCACTGAGCACCCTGAGCACTGAGCACCCAGCACCCTGAGTACTGAGCACCCAGCACCCTGAGTACTGAGCACCCAATGTACTGAGCACCGAGCACCCTGAGCACTGAGCACCCAGCACACTGAGTACTGAGCACCCAGCACCCTGAGCACTGAGCACCCTGAGTACTGAGCACTGAGCACCCTGAGTACTGAGCACTGAGCACCCTGAGTACTGAGCAATGAGCACCCTGAGTACTGAGCACCCAGCACCCCGAGCACTGAGCACCCAGCACCCTGAGTACTGAGCACCGAGCACCCTGAGTACTGAGCACCCAGCACCCTGAGCACTGAGCACCCAGCACCCTGATCACTGAGCACCCAGCACCCTGAGCACTGAGCACTCAGCACCCTGAGTACTGAGCACCCAGCAGCCTGAGTACTGAGCACCCAATGTACTGAGCACCGAGCACCCTGAGCACTGAGCACCCAGCACCCTGAGTACTGAGCACCCAGCACCCTGAGCACTGAGCACCCTGAGTACTGAGCACTGAGCACCCTGAGTACTGAGCAATGAGCACCCTGAGTACTGAGCACCCAGCACCCTGAGTACTGAGCACCCAGCAACCTGAGCACTGAGCACCGAGCACCCTGAGCACTGAGCACCCAGCACCCTGAGCACTGAGCACCCAGCACCCTGAGCACTGAGCACCCAGCACCCCGAGCACTGAGCACCCAGCACCCTGAGCAGTGAGAACCCTGAGTACTGAGCACTGAGCACCCTGAGTACTGAGCACTGAGCACCCTGAGTATTGAGCACCCAGCACCCTGAGTACTGAGCACCCAGCACCCTGAGTACTGAGCACCCAGCACCCCGAGCACTGAGCACCCAGCACGCTGAGTACTGAGCCCTGAGCACCCAGCACCCTGAGTACTGAGCACCCAGCTCCCCGAGCACTGAGCACCCAGCACCCTGTGTACTGAGCATCGAGCACCCCGAGCACTGAGCAACCAGCACCCTGAGTACTGAGCACCCAGCACCCCGAGAATGAGCACCCAGCACCCCGAGCACTGAGCACCCAGCACCCTGAGCACTGAGCACCCAGCACCCTGAGTACTGAGCACCCTGAGTACTGACCACCCAGCACCCTGAGTACTGAGCACACTGCACCCCGAGCACTGAGCTCCCTGAGTACTGAGCACCCAGCACCCTGAGTACTGAGCACACAGCACCCTGAGTACTGAGCACTGAGCAGCCAGAGAACTGAGCACCCAGCACCCCGAGGACTGAGCACCCAGCACCCTGTGCACTGAGCACTGAGCATTCAGCACCCCGAGCACTGAGCACCCTGAGCTCTTAGCACCCTGAGTACTGAGCACCCAGCACCCTGAGTACTGAGCACCCAGCACCCTGAGCACTGAGCACCCAGCACCCTGAGTACTGAGCACCCAGCACCCTGAGTACTGAGCACCGAGCACCCCGAGCACTGAGGACCCAGCACCTTGAGCACTGAGCAACCAGCACCCTGAGCACTGAGCACCCAGCGCCCCGAGTACTGAGCACCGAGCACCCCGAGCACTGAGCACCCAGCACCCCGAGAACTGAGCACCCAGCACCCTGAGCACTGAGCTCCCAGCACCCCGAGTACTGAGCACTGAGCACCCTGAGTACTGAGCACCCAGCACCCCGAGTACTGAGCATTGAGCACTATGAGTACTGAGCACCCAGCACTCTGAGTACTGAGCACCCAGTACCCTGAGCACTGAACACACAGAACCCTGAGTACTGAGCACCCCGAGCACTGAGCACCCAGCACCCTGAGCACTGAGGACCCAGCACCCTGAGTACTGAGCACCCAGCACCCTGAGCACTGAGCACCCAGCACCCTGAGTACTGAGCACTGAGCACCCAGCACCCCGAGCACTGAGCACCCAGCACCCAGAGCACTGAGCACCCAGCACCCGAGTACTGAGCACCCAGCACAATGAGTACTGAGCACCCAGCTCCCTGAGTACTGAGCACCCAGCACCCCGAGTACTGAGCACCCAGCACCCTGAGTACTGAGCACTCAGCACCCTGAGCACTGAGGACCCAGCACCCTGAGTACTGAGCACCGAGCACCCTGAGTACTGAGCACCCAGCACCCTGAGTACTGAGCACCCAGCACACTGAGTACTGAGCACCCAGCACCCTGAGCACTGATCACCCAGCACCCTGAGTACTGCGCACCGAGTACCCTGAGTACTGAGCACCCAGCACCCCGAGCACTGAGCACTCAGCACCCTGAGTACTGAGCACTGAGCACCCAGCACCCCGAGCACTGAGCACCCAGCACCCTGTGTACTGAGCACTGAGTACCCAGTACCCCGAGCACTGAGAACCAGCACCCTGAGCAGTGAGCACCCAGCACCGCGAGTACTGAGCACACAGCACCCCGAGCACTGAGCAACCAGCACCCTGAGCACTGAGCACCCAGCACGCTGAGTACTGAGCACCCAGCACCCTGAGCACTGAGCACCCAGCACCCTGAGTACTGAGCACCCAGCACCCTGAGTACTGAACACCCAGCACCCTGAGCACTGAGCACTGAGCACCCAGCACCCTGAGCACTGATCACTGAGCACCCAGCACCCTGAGCACTGAGCACCCAGCACCCCGAGCACTGAGCACCCAGCACCCCGAGCACTGAGCACCCAGCACCCTGTGTACTGAGCATCGAGCACCCCGAGCACTGAGCAACCAGCACCCTGAGTACTGAGCACCCAGCACCCCGAGAATGAGCACCCAGCACCCCGAGCACTGAGCACCCAGCACCCTGATCACTGAGCACCCAGCACCCTGAGTACTGAGCACCCTGAGTACTGACCACCCAGCACCATGAGTACTGAGCACACTGCACCCCGAGCACTGAGCTCCCTGAGTACTTAGCACCCAGCACCCTGAGTACTGAGCACACAGCACCCTGAGTACTGAGCACTGAGCACCCAGAGAACTGAGCACCCAGCACCCCGAGGACTGAGCACCCATCACCCTGTGCACTGAGCACTGAGCATTCAGCACCCCGAGCACTGAGCACCCTGAGCTCTTAGCACCCTGAGTACTGAGCACCCAGCACCCTGAGTACTGAGCACCCAGCACCCTGAGCACTGAGCACCCAGCACCCTGAGTACTGAGCACCCAGCACCCTGAGTACTGAGCACCGAGCACCCCGAGCACTGAGCACCAAGCACCCTGAGCACTGAGCACCCAGCACCCTGGGCACTGAGCACCCAGCACCCCGAGTACTGAGCACCGAGCACCCCGAGCACTGAGCACCCAGCACCCTGAGCACTGAGCACCCAGCACCCCGAGTACTGAGCACTGAGCACCCTGAGTACTGAGCACCCAGCACCCCGAGTACTGAGCACTGAGCACTATGAGTACTGAGCACCCAGCACCCTGAGTACTGAGCACCCAGTACCCTGAGCACTGAACACACAGAACCCTGAGTACTGAGCACCCCGAGCACTGAGCACCCAGCACCCTGAGCACTGAGGACCCAGCACCCTGAGTACTGAGCACCCAGCACCCTGAGCACTGAGCACCCAGCACCCTGAGTACTGAGCACGAGGCACCCTGAGCACTGAGCACCCAGCACCCTAAGTACTGAGCATCCAGCACCCCGAGCAATGAGCACCCAGCACCCTGAGTACTGAGCACTGAGCACCCAGCACCCCGAGCACTGAGCACTCAGCACCCTGTGTACTGAGCACTGAGTAACCAGCACCCCGAGCAGTGAGCACCGAGCACCCTGAGTACTGAGCACTGAGCACCCAGCACCCCGAGCACTGAGCACTCAGCACCCTGTGTACTGAGCACTGAGCACCCAGCACCCCGAGCACTGAGCACCGAGCACCCTGAGTACTGAGCACCAAGCACACCGAGTACTGAGCACCCAGCACCCTGAGTACTGAGCACCCAGCACCCCGAGCACTGAGCACCGAGCACCCCGAGCACTGAGCACCCAGCACCCCGAGCACTGAGCACCCAGCACCCTGAGTACTGAGCACCCAGCACCCTGAGCACTGAGCACCCAGCACCCTGAGTACTGAGCACCGAGCACCCTGAGTACTGAGCACCCAGCACCCTGAGCACTGAGCACCCAGCACCCTGAGCACTGAGCACCCAGCACCCTGAGCACTGAGCACCCAGCACCCTGAGTACTGAGCACCCAATGTACTGAGCACTGAGCACCCTGAGCACTGAGCACCCAGCACCCTGAGTACTGAGCACCCAGCACCCTGAGTACTGAGCACCCAATGTACTGAGCACCGAGCACCCTGAGCACTGAGCACCCAGCACACTGAGTACTGAGCACCCAGCACCCTGAGCACTGAGCACCCTGAGTACTGAGCACTGAGCACCCTGAGTACTGAGCAATGAGCACCCTGAGTACTGAGCACCCAGCACCCTGAGTACTGAGCACCCAGCAACCTGAGCACTGAGCACCGAGCACCCTGAGCACTAAGCACCCAGCACCCTGAGCACTGAGCACCCAGCACCCTGAGCACTGAGCACCCAGCACCCCGAGCACTGAGCACCCAGCACCCTGAGCACTGAGAACCCTGAGTACTGAGCACTGAGGACCCTGAGTACTGAGCACTGAGCACCCTGAGTATTGAGCACCCAGCACCCGGAGTACTGAGCACCCAGGACCCGGAGCAATGAGCACCCTGAGTACTGAGCACCCAGCACCCTGAGCACTGAGCACCGAGGACCCCGAGCACTGAGCACCAAGCACCCGGAGTACTGAGCACCCAGCACCCTGATTACTAAGCACCGAGCACCCTGAGTACTGAGCACCCAGTACCCTGAGCACTGAACACACAGCACCCTGAGTACTGAGCTCCCCGAGCACTGAGCACCCAGCACCCTGAGCACTGAGGACCCAGCACCCTGAGTACTGAGCACCCAGCACCCTGAGCACTGAGCACCCAGCACCCTAAGCACTGAGCACCCAGCACCCTGAGCCCTGAGCACCCAGCACCCTGAGCACTGAGCACTGAGCACCCTGAGTACTGAGCACTGAGCACCCTGAGCACTGAGCACCGAGCACCCTGAGTACTGAGCACTGAGCACCCTGAGCACTGAGCACCCAGCACCCTGAGTACTGAGCACCCAGCACCCTGAGCACTGAGCACCCAGCACGCTGAGTACTGAGCACTGAGCACTGTGAGTACTGAGTACCGAGCACCCTGAGTACTGAGCACCCAGCACCCTGAGCACTGAGCACCCAGCACAACGAGTACTGAGCACCCAGCACCCTGATTACTGAGCACCAAGCACCCCGAGCACTGAGCACCGAGCACCCCGAGCACTGAGCACCCAGCACCCCGAGCACTGAGCACCCAGCACCCTGAGCACTGAGCACCCAGCACCCTGAGTACTGAGCACTCAGCACCCTGAGCACTGAGCACCCAGCACCCTGAGTACTGAGCACCCAGCACCCTGAGTACTGAACACCCAGCACCCTGAGTACTGAGCACCCAGCACCCAGAGTACTGAGCACTGAGCACTATGAGTACTGAGCACCCAGCACCCTGAGTACTGAGCACCCAGTACCCTGAGCACTGAACACACAGAACCCTGAGTACTGAGCACCCCGAGCACTGAGCACCCAGCACCCTGAGCACTGAGGACCCAGCACCCTGAGTACTGAGCACCCAGCACCCTGAGCACTGAGCACCCAGCACACTGAGTACTGAGCACGAGGCACCCTGAGCACTGAGCACTCAGCACCCTAAGTACTGAGCATCCAGCACCCCGAGCACTGAGCACCCAGCACCCTGAGTACTGAGCACTGAGCACCCAGCACCCCGAGCACTGAGCACTCAGCACCCTGTGTACTGAGCACTGAGTTCCCAGCACCCCGAGCACTGAGCACCGAGCACCCTGAGTACTGAGCACTGAGCACCCAGCACCCCGAGCATTGAGCACTCAGCACCCTGTGTACTGAGCACTGAGCACCCAGCACCCCGAGCACTGAGCACCCAGCACCCTGAGTACTGAGCACTGAGCACCCAGCACCCCGAGCACTGAGCACTCAGCACCCTGTGTACTGAGCACTGAGTTCCCAGCACCCCGATCACTGAGCACCCAGCACCCTGAGTACTGAGCACTGAGCACCCAGCACCCCGAGCACTGAGCACCCAGCACCCCGCGCACTGAGCACCCAGCACCCTGAGAACTGAGGACCCAGTACCCTGAGTACTGAGCACCGAGCACCCTGAGTACTGAGCACCCAGCACCCTGAGTACTGAGCACCCAGCACACTGAGTACTGAGCACCCAGCACCCTGAGCACTGATCACCCAGCACCCTGAGTACTGCGCACCGAGTACACTGAGTACTGAGCACCCAGCACCCCGAGCACTGAGCACTCAGCACCCTGAGTACTGAGCACTGAGCACCCAGCACCCCGAGCACTGAGCACCCAGCACCCTGTGTACTGAGCACTGAGTACCCAGTACCCCGAGCACTGAGAACCAGCACCCTGAGCAGTGAGCACCCAGCACCGCGAGTACTGAGCACACAGCACCCCGAGCACTGAGCAACCAGCACCCTGAGCACTGAGCACCCAGCACGCTGAGTACTGAGCACCCAGCACCCTGAGCACTGAGCACCCAGCACCCTGAGTACTGAGCACCCAGCACCCTGAGTACTGAACACCCAGCACCCTGAGCACTGAGCACTGAGCACCCAGCACCCTGAGCACTGATCACTGAGCACCCAGCACCCTGAGCACTGAGCACCCAGCACCCCGAGCACTGAGCACCCAGCACCCTGAGCACCCAGCACCCTGAGCACTGAGCACCCTGAGCACTGAGCACTGAGCACCCAGCACCCTGAGTACTGAGCACCCAGCACCCCGAGCACTGAGCACCCAGCACCCTGTGTACTGAGCATCGAGCACCCCGAGCACTGAGCAACCAGCACCCTGAGTACTGAGCACCCAGCACCCCGAGAATGAGCACCCAGCACCCCGAGCACTGAGCACCCAGCACCCTGAGCACTGAGCACCCAGCACCCTGAGTACGGAGCACCCTGAGTACTGACCACCCAGCACCATGAGTACTGAGCACACTGCACCACGAGCACTGAGCTCCCTGAGTACTTAGCACCCAGCACCCTGAGTACTGAGCACACAGCACCCTGAGTACTGAGCACTGAGCACCCAGAGAACTGAGCACCCAGCACCCCGAGGACTGAGCACCCATCACCCTGTGCACTGAGCACTGAGCATTCAGCACCCCGAGCACTGAGCACCCTGAGCTCTTAGCACCCTGAGTACTGAGCACCCAGCACCCTGAGTACTGAGCACCCAGCACCCTGAGCACTGAGCACCCAGCACCCTGAGTACTGAGCACCCAGCACCCTGAGTACTGAGCACCGAGCACCCCGAGCACTGAGCACCCACCACCCTGAGCACTGAGCACCCAGCACCCTGGGCACTGAGCACCCAGCACCCCGAGTACTGAGCACCGAGCACCCCGAGCACTGAGCACCCAGCACCCTGAGCACTGAGCACCCAGCACCCCGAGTACTGAGCACTGAGCACCCTGAGTACTGAGCACCCAGCACCCCGAGTACTGAGCACTGAGCACTATGAGTACTGAGCACCCAGCACCCTGAGTACTGAGCACCCAGTACCCTGAGCACTGAACACACAGAACCCTGAGTACTGAGCACCCCGAGCACTGAGCACCCAGCACCCTGAGCACTGAGGACCCAGCACCCTGAGTACTGAGCACCCAGCACCCTGAGCACTGAGCACCCAGCACCCTGAGTACTGAGCACGAGGCACCCTGAGCACTGAGCACCCAGCACCCTAAGTACTGAGCATCCAGCACCCCGAGCAATGAGCACCCAGCACCCTGAGTACTGAGCACTGAGCACCCAGCACCCCGAGCACTGAGCACTCAGCACCCTGTGTACTGAGCACTGAGTACCCAGCACCCCGAGCACTGAGCACCGAGCACCCTGAGTACTGAGCACTGAGCACCCAGCACCCCGAGCACTGAGCACTCAGCACCCTGTGTACTGAGCACTGAGCACCCAGCACCCCGAGCACTGAGCACCGAGCACCCTGAGTACTGAGCACCAAGCACACCGAGTACTGAGCACCCAGCACCCTGAGTACTGAGCACCCAGCACCCCGAGCACTGAGCACCGAGCACCCCGAGCACTGAGCACCCAGCACCCCGAGCACTGAGCACCCAGCACCCTGAGTACTGAGCACCCAGCACCCCGAGCACTGAGCACCCAGCACCCTGAGTACTGAGCACCGAGCACCCTGAGTACTGAGCACCCAGCACCCTGAGCACTGAGCACCCAGCACCCTGAGCACTGAGCACCCAGCACCCTGAGCACTGAGCACCCAGCACCCTGAGTACTGAGCACCCAATGTACTGAGCACTGAGCACCCTGAGCACTGAGCACCCAGCACCCTGAGTACTGAGCACCCAGCACCCTGAGTACTGAGCACCCAATGTACTGAGCACCGAGCACCCTGAGCACTGAGCACCCAGCACACTGAGTACTGAGCACCCAGCACCCTGAGCACTGAGCACCCTGAGTACTGAGCACTGAGCACCCTGAGTACTGAGCAATGAGCACCCTGAGTACTGAGCACCCAGCACCCTGAGTACTGAGCACCCAGCAACCTGAGCACTGAGCACCGAGCACCCTGAGCACTAAGCACCCAGCACCCTGAGCACTGAGCACCCAGCACCCTGAGCACTGAGCACCCAGCACCCCGAGCACTGAGCACCCAGCACCCTGAGCACTGAGAACCCTGAGTACTGAGCACTGAGGACCCTGAGTACTGAGCACTGAGCACCCTGAGTATTGAGCACCCAGCACCCTGAGTACTGAGCACCCAGGACCCGGAGCAATGAGCACCCTGAGTACTGAGCACCCAGCACCCTGAGCACTGAGCACCGAGGACCCCGAGCACTGAGCACCCAGCACCCGGAGTACTGAGCACCCAGCACCCTGATTACTAAGCACCGAGCACCCTGAGTACTGAGCACCCAGTACCCTGAGCACTGAACACACAGCACCCTGAGTACTGAGCTCCCCGAGCACTGAGCACCCAGCACCCTGAGCACTGAGGACCCAGCACCCTGAGTACTGAGCACCCAGCACCCTGAGCACTGAGCACCCAGCACCCTGAGTACTGAGCACCCAGCACCCTGAGCACTGAGCACCCAGCACCCTGAGCACTGAGCACCCTGAGTACTGAGCACCCAGCACCCTAAGCACTGAGCACCCAGCACCCTGAGCCCTGAGCACCCAGCACCCTGAGCACTGAGCACTGAGCACCCTGAGTACTGAGCACTGAGCACCCTGAGCACTGAGCACCCAGCACCCTGAGCACTGAGCACCGAGGACCCCGAGCACTGAGCACCCAGCACCCTGAGCACTGAGCACCCAGCACCCTGGGCACTGAGCACCCAGCACCCCGAGTACTGAGCACCGAGCACCCCGAGCACTGAGCACCCAGCACCCTGAGCACTGAGCACCCAGCACCCCGAGTACTGAGCACTGAGCACCCTGAGTACTGAGCACCCAGCACCCCGAGTACTGAGCACTGAGCACTATGAGTACTGAGCACCCAGCACCCTGAGTACTGAGCACCCAGTACCCTGAGCACTGAACACACAGAACCCTGAGTACTGAGCACCCCGAGCACTGAGCACCCAGCACCCTGAGCACTGAGGACCCAGCACCCTGAGTACTGAGCACCCAGCACCCTGAGCACTGAGCACCCAGCACCCTGAGTACTGAGCACAAGGCACCCTGAGCACTGAGCACCCAGCACCCTAAGTACTGAGCATCCAGCACCCCGAGCAATGAGCACCCAGCACCCTGAGTACTGAGCACTGAGCACCCAGCACCCCGAGCACTGAGCACTCAGCACCCTGTGTACTGAGCACTGAGTACCCAGCACCCCGAGCACTGAGCACCGAGCACCCTGAGTACTGAGCACTGAGCACCCAGCACCCCGAGCACTGAGCACTCAGCACCCTGTGTACTGAGCACTGAGCACCCAGCACCCCGAGCACTGAGCACTGAGCACCCTGAGTACTGAGCACCAAGCACACCGAGTACTGAGCACCCAGCACCCTGAGTACTGAGCACCCAGCACCCCGAGCACTGAGCACCCAGCACCCTGAGTACTGAGCACCGAGCACCCTGAGTACTGAGCACCCAGCACCCTGAGCACTGAGCACCCAGCACCCTGAGCACTGAGCACCCAGCACCCTGAGCACTGAGCACCCAGCACCCTGAGTACTGAGCACCCAATGTACTGAGCACTGAGCACCCTGAGCACTGAGCACCCAGCACCCTGAGTACTGAGCACCCAGCACCCTGAGTACTGAGCACCCAATGTACTGAGCACCGAGCACCCTGAGCACTGAGCACCCAGCACACTGAGTACTGAGCACCCAGCACCCTGAGCACTGAGCACCCTGAGTACTGAGCACTGAGCACCCTGAGTACTGAGCAATGAGCACCCTGAGTACTGAGCACCCAGCACCCTGAGTACTGAGCACCCAGCAACCTGAGCACTGAGCACCGAGCACCCTGAGCACTAAGCACCCAGCAACCTGAGCACTGAGCACCCAGCACCCTGAGCACTGAGCACCCAGCACCCCGAGCACTGAGCACCCAGCACCCTGAGCACTGAGAACCCTGAGTACTGAGCACTGAGGACCCTGAGTACTGAGCACTGAGCACCCTGAGTATTGAGCACCCAGCACCCTGAGTACTGAGCACCCAGGACCCGGAGCAATGAGCACCCTGAGTACTGAGCACCCAGCACCCTGAGCACTGAGCACCGAGGACCCCGAGCACTGAGCACCCAGCACCCGGAGTACTGAGCACCCAGCACCCTGATTACTAAGCACCGAGCACCCTGAGTACTGAGCACCCAGTACCCTGAGCACTGAACACACAGCACCCTGAGTACTGAGCTCCCCGAGCACTGAGCACCCAGCACCCTGAGCACTGAGGACCCAGCACCCTGAGTACTGAGCACCCAGCACCCTGAGCACTGAGCACCCAGCACCCTGAGCACTGAGCACCCTGAGTACTGAGCACCCAGCACCCTAAGCACTGAGCACCCAGCACCCTGAGCCCTGAGCACCCAGCACCCTGAGCACTGAGCACTGAGCACACTGAGTACTGAGCACTGAGCACCCTGAGCACTGAGCACCGAGCACCCTGAGTACTGAGCACTGAGCACCCTGAGCACTGAGCACCCAGCACCCTGAGTACTGAGCACCCAGCACCCTGAGCACTGAGCACCCAGCACGCTGAGTACTGAGCACTGAGCACCGTGAGTACTGAGTACCGAGCACCCTGAGTACTGAGCACCCAGCACCCTGAGCACTGAGCACCCAGCACAACGAGTACTGAGCACCCAGCACCCTGATTACTGAGCACCAAGCACCCCGAGCACTGAGCACCGAGCACCCCGAGCACTGAGCACCCAGCACCCCGAGCACTGAGCACCCAGCACCCTGAGCACTGAGCACCCAGCACCCTGAGTACTGAGCACTCAGCACCCTGAGCACTGAGCACCCAGCACCCTGAGTACTGAGCACCCAGCACCCTGAGTACTGAACACCCAGCACCCTGAGTACTGAGCACCCAGCACCCAGAGTACTGAGCACTGAGCACTATGAGTACTGAGCACCCAGCACCCTGAGTACTGAGCACCCAGTACCCTGAGCACTGAACACACAGAACCCTGAGTACTGAGCACCCCGAGCACTGAGCACCCAGCACCCTGAGCACTGAGGACCCAGCACCCTGAGTACTGAGCACCCAGCACCCTGAGCACTGAGCACCCAGCACACTGAGTACTGAGCACGAGGCACCCTGAGCACTGAGCACCCAGCACCCTAAGTACTGAGCATCCAGCACCCCGAGCACTGAGCACCCAGCACCCTGAGTACTGAGCACTGAGCACCCAGCACCCCGAGCACTGAGCTCTCAGCACCCTGTGTACTGAGCACTGAGTTCCCAGCACCCCGAGCATTGAGCACTCAGCACCCTGTGTACTGAGCACTGAGCACCCAGCACCCCGAGCACTGAGCACCCAGCACCCTGAGTACTGAGCACTGAGCACCCAGCACCCCGAGCACTGAGCACTCAGCACCCTGTGTACTGAGCACTGAGTTCCCAGCACCCCGAGCACTGAGCACCCAGCACCCTGAGTACTGAGCACTGAGCACCCAGCACCCCGAGCACTGAGCACCCAGCACCCCGCGCACTGAGCACCCAGCACCCTGAGCACTGAGGACCCAGCACCCTGAGTACTGAGCACCGAGCACCCTGAGTACTGAGCACCCAGCACCCTGAGTACTGAGCACCCAGCACACTGAGTACTGAGCACCCAGCACCCTGAGCACTGATCACCCAGCACCCTGAGTACTGCGCACCGAGTACCCTGAGTACTGAGCACCCAGCACCCCGAGCACTGAGCACTCAGCACCCTGAGTACTGAGCACTGAGCACCCAGCACCCCGAGCACTGAGCACCCAGCACCCTGTGTACTGAGCACTGAGTACCCAGTACCCCGAGCACTGAGAACCAGCACCCTGAGCAGTGAGCACCCAGCACCGCGAGTACTGAGCACACAGCACCCCGAGCACTGAGCAACCAGCACCCTGAGCACTGAGCACCCAGCACGCTGAGTACTGAGCACCCAGCACCCTGAGCACTGAGCACCCAGCACCCTGAGTACTGAGCACCCAGCACCCTGAGTACTGAACACCCAGCACCCTGAGCACTGAGCACTGAGCACCCAGCACCCTGAGCACTGATCACTGAGCACCCAGCACCCTGAGCACTGAGCACCCAGCACCCCGAGCACTGAGCACCCAGCACCCTGAGCACCCAGCACCCTGAGCACTGAGCACCCTGAGCACTGAGCACTGAGCACCCAGCACCCTGAGTACTGAGCACCCAGCACCCCGAGCACTGAGCACCCAGCACCCTGTGTACTGAGCATCGAGCACCCCGAGCACTGAGCAACCAGCACCCTGAGTACTGAGCACCCAGCACCCCGAGAATGAGCACCCAGCACCCCGAGCACTGAGCACCCAGCACCCTGAGCACTGAGCACCCAGCACCCTGAGTACTGAGCACCCTGAGTACTGACCACCCAGCACCATGAGTACTGAGCACACTGCACCCCGAGCACTGAGCTCCCTGAGTACTTAGCACCCAGCACCCTGAGTACTGAGCACACAGCACCCTGAGTACTGAGCACTGAGCACCCAGAGAACTGAGCACCCAGCACCCCGAGGACTGAGCACCCATCACCCTGTGCACTGAGCACTGAGCATTCAGCACCCCGAGCACTGAGCACCCTGAGCTCTTAGCACCCTGAGTACTGAGCACCCAGCACCCTGAGTACTGAGCACCCAGCACCCTGAGCACTGAGCACCCAGCACCCTGAGTACTGAGCACCCAGCACCCTGAGTACTGAGCACCGAGCACCCCGAGCACTGAGCACCCAGCACCCTGAGCACTGAGCACCCAGCACCCTGGGCACTGAGCACCCAGCACCCCGAGTACTGAGCACCGAGCACCCCGAGCACTGAGCACCCAGCACCCTGAGCACTGAGCACCCAGCACCCCGAGTACTGAGCACTGAGCACCCTGAGTACTGAGCACCCAGCACCCCGAGTACTGAGCACTGAGCACTATGAGTACTGAGCACCCAGCACCCTGAGTACTGAGCACCCAGTACCCTGAGCACTGAACACACAGAACCCTGAGTACTGAGCACCCCGAGCACTGAGCACCCAGCACCCTGAGCACTGAGGACCCAGCACCCTGAGTACTGAGCACCCAGCACCCTGAGCACTGAGCACCCAGCACCCTGAGTACTGAGCACGAGGCACCCTGAGCACTGAGCACCCAGCACCCTAAGTACTGAGCATCCAGCACCCCGAGCAATGAGCACCCAGCACCCTGAGTACTGAGCACTGAGCACCCAGCACCCCGAGCACTGAGCACTCAGCACCCTGTGTACTGAGCACTGAGTACCCAGTACCCCGAGCACTGAGCACCGAGCACCCTGAGTACTGAGCACTGAGCACCCAGCACCCCGAGCTCTGAGCACTCAGCACCCTGTGTACTGAGCACTGAGCACCCAGCACCCCGAGAACTGAGCACCGAGCACCCTGAGTACTGAGCACCAAGCACACCGAGTACTGAGCACCCAGCACCCTGAGTACTGAGCACCCAGCACCCCGAGCACTGAGCACCGAGCACCCCGAGCACTGAGCACCCAGCACCCCGAGCACTGAGCACCCAGCACACTGAGTACTGAGCACGAGGCACCCTGAGCACTGAGCACCCAGCACCCTAAGTACTGAGCATCCAGCACCCCGAGCACTGAGCACCCAGCACCCTGAGTACTGAGCACTGAGCACCCAGCACCCCGAGCACTGAGCACTCAGCACCCTGTGTACTGAGCACTGAGTTCCCAGCACCCCGAGCACTGAGCACCGAGCACCCTGAGTACTGAGCACTGAGCACCCAGCACCCCGAGCATTGAGCACTCAGCACCCTGTGTACTGAGCACTGAGCACCCAGCACCCCGAGCACTGAGCACCCAGCACCCTGAGTACTGAGCACTGAGCACCCAGCACCCCGAGCACTGAGCACTCAGCACCCTGTGTACTGAGCACTGAGTTCCCAGCACCCCGAGCACTGAGCACCCAGCACCCTGAGTACTGAGCACTGAGCACCCAGCACCCCGAGCACTGAGCACCCAGCACCCCGCGCACTGAGCACCCAGCACCCTGAGCACTGAGGACCCAGCACCCTGAGTACTGAGCACCGAGCACCCTGAGTACTGAGCACCCAGCACCCTGAGTACTGAGCACCCAGCACACTGAGTACTGAGCACCCAGCACCCTGAGCACTGATCACCCAGCACCCTGAGTACTGCGCACCGAGTACCCTGAGTACTGAGCACCCAGCACCCCGAGCACTGAGCACTCAGCACCCTGAGTACTGAGCACTGAGCACCCAGCACCCCGAGCACTGAGCACCCAGCACCCTGTGTACTGAGCACTGAGTACCCAGTACCCCGAGCACTGAGAACCAGCACCCTGAGCAGTGAGCACCCAGCACCGCGAGTACTGAGCACACAGCACCCCGAGCACTGAGCAACCAGCACCCTGAGCACTGAGCACCCAGCACGCTGAGTACTGAGCACCCAGCACCCTGAGCACTGAGCACCCAGCACCCTGAGTACTGAGCACCCAGCACCCTGAGTACTGAACACCCAGCACCCTGAGCACTGAGCACTGAGCACCCAGCACCCTGAGCACTGATCACTGAGCACCCAGCACCCTGAGTACTGAGCACCCAGCACCCCGAGCACTGAGCACCCAGCACCCTGTGTACTGAGCATCGAGCACCCCGAGCACTGAGCAACCAGCACCCTGAGTACTGAGCACCCAGCACCCCGAGAATGAGCACCCAGCACCCCGAGCACTGAGCACCCAGCACCCTGAGCACTGAGCACCCAGCACCCTGAGTACTGAGCACCCTGAGTACTGACCACCCAGCACCATGAGTACTGAGCACACTGCACCCCGAGCACTGAGCTCCCTGAGTACTTAGCACCCAGCACCCTGAGTACTGAGCACACAGCACCCTGAGTACTGAGCACTGAGCACCCAGAGAACTGAGCACCCAGCACCCCGAGGACTGAGCACCCATCACCCTGTGCACTGAGCACTGAGCATTCAGCACCCCGAGCACTGAGCACCCTGAGCTCTTAGCACCCTGAGTACTGAGCACCCAGCACCCTGAGTACTGAGCACCCAGCACCCTGAGCACTGAGCACCCAGCACCCTGAGTACTGAGCACCCAGCACCCTGAGTACTGAGCACCGAGCACCCCGAGCACTGAGCACCCAGCACCCTGAGCACTGAGCACCCAGCACCCTGGGCACTGAGCACCCAGCACCCCGAGTACTGAGCACCGAGCACCCCGAGCACTGAGCACCCAGCACCCTGAGCACTGAGCACCCAGCACCCCGAGTACTGAGCACTGAGCACCCTGAGTACTGAGCACCCAGCACCCCGAGTACTGAGCACTGAGCACTATGAGTACTGAGCACCCAGCACCCTGAGTACTGAGCACCCAGTACCCTGAGCACTGAACACACAGAACCCTGAGTACTGAGCACCCCGAGCACTGAGCACCCAGCACCCTGAGCACTGAGGACCCAGCACCCTGAGTACTGAGCACCCAGCACCCTGAGCACTGAGCACCCAGCACCCTGAGTACTGAGCACGAGGCACCCTGAGCACTGAGCACCCAGCACCCTAAGTACTGAGCATCCAGCACCCCGAGCAATGAGCACCCAGCACCCTGAGTACTGAGCACTGAGCACCCAGCACCCCGAGCACTGAGCACTCAGCACCCTGTGTACTGAGCACTGAGTACCCAGCACCCCGAGCACTGAGCACCGAGCACCCTGAGTACTGAGCACTGAGCACCCAGCACCCCGAGCACTGAGCACTCAGCACCCTGTGTACTGAGCACTGAGCACCCAGCACCCCGAGAACTGAGCACCGAGCACCCTGAGTACTGAGCACCAAGCACACCGAGTACTGAGCACCCAGCAACCTGAGTACTGAGCACCCAGCACCCCGAGCACTGAGCACCGAGCACCCCGAGCACTGAGCACCCAGCACCCCGAGCACTGAGCACCCAGCACCCTGAGTACTGAGCACCCAGCACCCCGAGCACTGAGCACCCAGCACCCTGAGTACTGAGCACCGAGCACCCTGAGTACTGAGCACCCAGCACCCTGAGCACTGAGCACCCAGCACCCTGAGCACTGAGCACCCAGCACCCTGAGCACTGAGCACCCAGCACCCTGAGTACTGAGCACCCAATGTACTGAGCACTGAGCACCCTGAGCACTGAGCACCCAGCACCCTGAGTACTGAGCACCCAGCACCCTGAGTACTGAGCACCCAATGTACTGAGCACCGAGCACCCTGAGCACTGAGCACCCAGCACACTGAGTACTGAGCACCCAGCACCCTGAGCACTGAGCACCCTGAGTACTGAGCACTGAGCACCCTGAGTACTGAGCAATGAGCACCCTGAGTACTGAGCACCCAGCACCCTGAGTACTGAGCACCCAGCAACCTGAGCACTGAGCACCGAGCACCCTGAGCACTAAGCACCCAGCACCCTGAGCACTGAGCACCCAGCACCCTGAGCACTGAGCACCCAGCACCCCGAGCACTGAGCACCCAGCACCCTGAGCACTGAGAACCCTGAGTACTGAGCACTGAGGACCCTGAGTACTGAGCACTGAGCACCCTGAGTATTGAGCACCCAGCACCCTGAGTACTGAGCACCCAGGACCCGGAGCAATGAGCACCCTGAGTACTGAGCACCCAGCACCCTGAGCACTGAGCACCGAGGACCCCGAGCACTGAGCACCCAGCACCCGGAGTACTGAGCACCCAGCACCCTGATTACTAAGCACCGAGCACCCTGAGTACTGAGCACCCAGTACCCTGAGCACTGAACACACAGCACCCTGAGTACTGAGCTCCCCGAGCACTGAGCACCCAGCACCCTGAGCACTGAGGACCCAGCACCCTGAGTACTGAGCACCCAGCACCCTGAGCACTGAGCACCCAGCACCCTGAGTACTGAGCACCCAGCACCCTGAGCACTGAGCACCCAGCACCCTGAGCACTGAGCACCCTGAGTACTGAGCACCCAGCACCCTAAGCACTGAGCACCCAGCACCCTGAGCCCTGAGCACCCAGCACCCTGAGCACTGAGCACTGAGCACCCTGAGTACTGAGCACTGAGCACCCTGAGCACTGAGCACCGAGCACCCTGAGTACTGAGCACTGAGCACCCTGAGCACTGAGCACCCAGCACCCTGAGTACTGAGCACCCAGCACCCTGAGCACTGAGCACCCAGCACGCTGAGTACTGAGCACTGAGCACCGTGAGTACTGAGTACCGAGCACCCTGAGTACTGAGCACCCAGCACCCTGAGCACTGAGCACCCAGCACAACGAGTACTGAGCACCCAGCACCCTGATTACTGAGCACCAAGCACCCCGAGCACTGAGCACCGAGCACCCCGAGCACTGAGCACCCAGCACCCCGAGCACTGAGCACCCAGCACCCTGAGCACTGAGCACCCAGCACCCTGAGTACTGAGCACTCAGCACCCTGAGCACTGAGCACCCAGCACCCTGAGTACTGAGCACCCAGCACCCTGAGTACTGAACACCCAGCACCCTGAGTACTGAGCACCCAGCACCCAGAGTACTGAGCACTGAGCACTATGAGTACTGAGCACCCAGCACCCTGAGTACTGAGCACCCAGTACCCTGAGCACTGAACACACAGAACCCTGAGTACTGAGCACCCCGAGCACTGAGCACCCAGCACCCTGAGCACTGAGGACCCAGCACCCTGAGTACTGAGCACCCAGCACCCTGAGCACTGAGCACCCAGCACACTGAGTACTGAGCACGAGGCACCCTGAGCACTGAGCACCCAGCACCCTAAGTACTGAGCATCCAGCACCCCGAGCACTGAGCACCCAGCACCCTGAGTACTGAGCACTGAGCACCCAGCACCCCGAGCACTGAGCACTCAGCACCCTGTGTACTGAGCACTGAGTTCCCAGCACCCCGAGCACTGAGCACCGAGCACCCTGAGTACTGAGCACTGAGCACCCAGCACCCCGAGCATTGAGCACTCAGCACCCTGTGTACTGAGCACTGAGCACCCAGCACCCCGAGCACTGAGCACCCAGCACCCTGAGTACTGAGCACTGAGCACCCAGCACCCCGAGCACTGAGCACTCAGCACCCTGTGTACTGAGCACTGAGTTCCCAGCACCCCGAGCACTGAGCACCCAGCACCCTGAGTACTGAGCACTGAGCACCCAGCACCCCGAGCACTGAGCACTCAGCACCCTGTGTACTGAGCACTGAGTTCCCAGCACCCCGAGCACTGAGCACCGAGCACCCTGAGTACTGAGCACTGAGCACCCAGCACCCCGAGCATTGAGCACTCAGCACCCTGAGTACTGAGCACCCAGCACACCGAGTACTGAGCACCCAGCACCCTGAGTACTGAGCACCCAGCACCCCGAGCACTGAGCACCGAGCACCCCGAGCACTGAGCACCCAGCACCCCGTGCACTGAGCACCCAGCACCCTGAGTACTGAGCACCCAGCACCCCGAGCACTGAGCACCCAGCACCCTGAGTACTGAGCACCGAGCACCCTGAGTACTGAGCACCCAGCACCCTGAGCACTGAGCACCCAGCACCCTGAGCACTGAGCACCCAGCACCCTGAGCACTGAGCACCCAGCACCCTGAGTACTGAGCACCCAATGTACTGAGCACTGAGCACCCTGAGCACTGAGCACCCAGCACCCTGAGTACTGAGCACCCAGCACCCTGAGTACTGAGCACCCAATGTACTGAGCACCGAGCACCCTGAGCACTGAGCACCCAGCACCCTGAGTACTGAGCACCCAGCACCCTGAGCACTGAGCACCCTGAGTACTGAGCACTGAGCACCCTGAGTACTGAGCAATGAGCACCCTGAGTACTGAGCACCCAGCACCCTGAGTACTGAGCACCCAGCAAACTGAGCACTGAGCACCGAGCACCCTGAGCACTGAGCACCCAGCACCCTGAGCACTGAGCACCCTGAGTACTGAGCACTGAGCACCCTGAGTACTGAGCAATGAGCACCCTGAGTACTGAGCACCCAGCACCCTGAGTACTGAGCACCCAGCAAACTGAGCACTGAGCACCGAGCACCCTGAGCACTGAGCACCCAGCACCCTGAGCACTGAGCACCCAGCACCCTGAGCACTGAGCACCCAGCACCCTGAGCACTGAGCACCCAGCACCCCAAGCACTGAGCACCCAGCACCCTGAGTACTAAGCACCCAGCACCCTGAGTACTGAGCACCCAGCACCCCGAGCACTGAGCACCCAGCACCCTGAGTACTGAGCACTCAGCACCCTGAGCACTGAGCACCCAGCACCCTGAGTACTGAGCACCCAGCACCCTGAGTACTGAACACCCAGCACCCCGCGCACTGAGCAACCAGCACCCTGAGCACTGAGCAACGAGCACCCTGAGTACTGAGCACCCAGCACCCTGAGTACTGAGCACCCAGCACCCTGAGCACTGAGCACCCAGCACCCTGAGCACTGAGCACCCAGCACCCTGAGTACTGAGCACCCAGCACCGTGAGTACTGAACACCCAGCACCCTGAGCACTGAGCACTGAGCACCCAGCACCCTGAGCACTAAGCACTGAGCACCCAGCACCCTGAGCACTGAGCACCCAGCACCCCGAGCACTGAGCACCCAGCACCCTGAGCACCCAGCACCCTGAGCACTGAGCACCCTGAGCACTGAGCACTGAGCACCCAGCACCCTGAGTACTGAGCACCCAACACTCTGAGCACTGAGCACCCAGCACGCTGAGTACTGAGCCCTGAGCACCCAGCACCCTGAGTACTGAGCACCCAGCACCCCGAGCACTGAGCACCCAGCAACCTGTGTACTGAGCATCGAGCACCCCGAGCACTGAGCAACCAGCACCCCGAGCACTGAGCACCCAGCACCCCGAGCACTGAGCACCCAGCACCCCGAGCACTGAGCACCCTGAGTACTAAGCACCGAGCACCCTGAGCACTGAGCATCCAGCACCCTGAGCACTGAGCACCCAGCACCCTGAGTACTGAGCACCCAGCACCCCGAGCACTGAGCACCCAGCACCCTGAGTACTGAGCACCCAGCAGCCTGATCACTGAGCATCGAGCACCCTGATCACTGAGCACCCAGCAACCTGAGGACTGAGCACCCAGCAACCCGAGCACTGAGCTCCCAGCACCCTGAGCACTGAGCACCCTGAGTACTGAGCACTGAGCACCCTGAGTACTGAGCACCCAGCACCCCGAGCACTGAGCACCGAGCACCCCGAGCACTGAGCACCCAGCACCCCGTGCACTGAGCACCCAGCACCCTGAGTACTGAGCACCCAGCACCCCGAGCACTGAGCACCCAGCACCCTGAGTACTGAGCACCGAGCACCCTGAGTACTGAGCAGCCAGCACCCTGAGCACTGAGCACCCAGCACCCTGAGCACTGAGCACCCAGCACCCTGAGCACTGAGCACCCAGCACCCTGAGTACTGAGCAATCAATGTACTGAGCACTGAGCACCCTGAGCACTGAGCACCCAGCACCCTGAGTACTGAACACCCAGCACCCTGAGTACTGAGCACCCAATGTACTGAGCACCGAGCACCCTGAGCACTGACCACCCAGCACCCTGAGTACTGAGCACCCAGCACCCTGAGCACTGAGCACCCTGAGTACTGAGCACTGAAGACCCTGAGTACTGAGCAATGAGCACCCTGAGTACTGAGCACCCAGCACCCTGAGTACTGAGCACCCAGCAAACTGAGCACTGAGCACCGAGCACCCTGAGCACTGAGCACCCAGCACCCTGAGCACTGAGCACCCAGCACCCTGAGCACTGAGCACCCAGCACCCCGAGCACTGAGCACCCAGCACCCTGAGCACTGAGAACCCTGAGTACTGAGCACTGAGCACCCTGAGTACTGAGCACTGAGCACCCTGAGTATTGAGCACCCAGCACCCTGAGTACTGAGCACCCAGGACCCGGAGCAATGAGCACCCTGAGCACTGAGCACCGAGCACCCCGAGCACTGAGCACCCAGCACCCGGAGTACTGAGCACCCAGCACCCTGAGTACTAAGCACCGAGCACCCTGAGTACTGAGCACCCAGTACCCTGAGCACTGAACACACAGCACCCTGAGTACTGAGCTCCCCGAGCACTGAGCACCCAGCACCCTGAGCACTGAGGACTCAGCACCCTGAGTACTGAGCACCCAGCACCCTGAGCACTGAGCACCCAGCACCCTGAGTACTGAGCACCCAGCACCCTGAGCACTGAGCACCCAGCACCCTGAGTACTGAGCATCCAGCACCCTGAGCACTGAGCAGCCAGCACCCTGAGTACTGAGCACTGAGCACCCAGCACCCAGAGCACTGAGCACTCAGCACCCTGTGTACTGAGCACTGAGCACCCAGCACCCTGAGCACTGAGCACCCTGAGTACTGAGCACCCAGCACCCTGAGCACTGAGCACCCAGCACCCCGAGCACTGAGCACCCAGCACCCTGAGCACTGAGCTCTGAGCACCCTGAGTACTGAGCACTGAGCACCCTGAGCACTGAGCACCGAGCACCCTGAGTACTGAGCACTGAGCACCCTGAGCACTGAGCACCCAGCACCCTGAGTACTGAGCACCCAGCACCCTGAACACTGAGCACCCAGCACGCTGAGTACTGAGCACTGAGCACCGTGAGTACTGAGTACCGAGCACCCTGAGTACTGAGCACCCAGCACCCTGAGCACTGAGCACCCAGCACAACGAGTACTGAGCACCCAGCACCCTGATTACTGAGCACCAAGCACCCCGAGCACTGAGCACCGAGCACCCCGAGCACTGAGCACCCAGCACCCCAAGCACTGAGCACCCAGCACCCTGAGTACTAAGCACCCAGCACCCTGAGTACTGAGCACCCAGCACCGTGAGTACTGAACACCCAGCACCCTGAGCACTGAGCACTGAGCACCCAGCACCCTGAGCACTAAGCACTGAGCACCCAGCACCCTGAGCACTGAGCACCCAGCACCCCGAGCACTGAGCACCCAGCACCCTGAGCACCCAGCACCCTGAGCACTGAGCACCCTGAACACTGAGCACTGAGCACCCAGCACCCTGAGTACTGAGCACCCAACACTCTGAGCACTGAGCACCCAGCACGCTGAGTACTGAGCCCTGAGCACCCAGCACCCTGAGTACTGAGCACCCAGCACCCCGAGCACTGAGCACCCAGCAACCTGTGTACTGAGCATCGAGCACCCCGAGCACTGAGCAACCAGCACCCTGAGTACTGAGCACCCAGCACCCTGAGCACTGAGCACCCAGCACCCTGAGCACTGAGCACCCAGCACCCAGAGCACTGAGAACTGAGCACCCTGAGTACTGAGCACTGAGCACCCTGAGCACTGAGCACTGAGCACCCTGAGTACTGAGCACTGAGCACCCTGAGCACTGAGCACCCAGCACCCCGAGCACTGAGCACCCAGCACCCCGAGCACTGAGCACCCAGCACCCCGAGCACTGAGCACCCAGCACCCCGAGCACTGAGCACCCAGCACCCTGAGCACTGAGCACCCAGCACCCCGAGCACCGAGCACCCTGAGTACTAAGCACCGAGCACCCTGAGCACTGAGCACCCAGCACCCCGAGCACTGAGCACCCAGCACCCTGAGTACTGAGCACCCAGCACCCTGATCACTGAGCATCGAGCACCCTGATCACTGAGCACCCAGCAACCTGAGGACTGAGCACCCAGCAACCCGAGCACTGAGCTCCCAGCACCCTGAGCACTGAGCACGCAGCACCCTGAGCACTGAGCACCCAGCACCCCGAGCATTGAGCACCCAGCACCCTGAGCCCTGAGCACCGTGAGTACTGAGCACTGAGCACCCTGAGTACTGAGCACCCAGCACCCTGAGTACTGAGCACCCAGCACCCTGAGTACTGAGCACCCAGCACCCTGAGCAATGAGCACCCTGAGTACTGAGCACCCAGCACCCTGAGCAATGAGCACCCAGCACCCTGAGTACTGAGCAACCAGCACCCTGAGCACTGAGCACCCAGCACCCTGAGTACTGAGCATCCAGCACCCTGAGCACTGAGCACCCAGCTCCCTGAGTACTGAGCACTGAGCACCCAGCACCCCGAGCACTGAGCACCCAGCACCCTGTGTACTGAGCACTGAGTACCCAGCACCCCGAGCACTGAGCACCCAGCACCCTGAGCACTGAGCACCCTGAGTACTGAGCACTGAGCACCCTGCACCCTGAGTACTGAGCACCCAGCACCCTGAGCACTGAGCACCCTGAGTACTGAGCACCGAGCACCCTGACCACTGAGCACCCAGCACGCTGAGTACTGAGCACTGAGCACCCTGAGCACTGAGCACCCAGCACCCTGAGTACTGAGCACCGAGCACCCTGAGTACTGAGCACCCAGCACTCTGAGCACTGAGCACCCAGCACCCTGAGCACTGAGCACTGAGCACCCCGAGTACTGAGCACCGAGCACCCCGAGCACTGAGCACCCAGCACCCTGAGTACTGAGCACCCAGCACCCTGAGCACTGAGCACCCAGCACCCTGAGTCGTGAGCACCGAGCACTCTGAGTACTGAGCACGCAGGACCCTGAGTACTGAGCACCCAGCACCCTGAGTAGTGAGCACCCAGCATACTGAGCACCGAGCACGCAGCACCCTGAGTACTGAGCACCCAGCACCCTGAGCACTGACCACCCAGCACCCTGAGTACTGAGCACTGAGCACCCCGAGTACTGAGCACCGAGCACCCCGAGCACTGAGCACCCAGCACCCCGAGCACTGAGCACCCTGAGTACTGAGCACCCAGCACCCTGAGCACTGAGCACCCAGCACCCTGAGCACTGAGCACCCAGCACCCTGAGCACTGAGCACCCTGCACCCTGAGTACTAGGCACCGAGCACCCCGAGCACTGATCACCCAGCACCCTGACCACTGAGCACCCTTAGTACTGAGCACTGAGCACCCTGAGTACTGAGCACTGAGCACCCTGAGTACTGAGCACCCAGCACCCTGAGTACTGAGCACCCAGCACTCTGAGCAATGATCACCCTGAGTACTGAGCACCCAGCATCTTGAGCACTGAGCACCGAGCACGCCGTGCACTGGGCAACCAGCACCCGGAGTACTGAGCACCCAGCACCCTGAGTACTAAGCACCCAGCACCCCGAGCACTGAGCACCCAGCACCCCGAGCACTGAGCACCCAGCACCCCGAGCACTGAGCACCCAGCACCCCGAGCACTGAGCACCCAGCACCCTGAGCACTGAGCACCCAGCACCCCGAGCACCGAGCACCCTGAGTACTAAGCACCGAGCACCCTGAGCACTGAGCATCCAGCACCCTGAGCACTGAGCACCCAGCACCCTGAGTACTGAGCACCCAGCACCCCGAGCACTGAGCACCCAGCACCCTGAGTACTGAGCACCCAGCACCCTGATCACTGAGCATCGAGCACCCTGATCACTGAGCACCCAGCAACCTGAGGACTGAGCACCCAGCAACCCGAGCACTGAGCTCCCAGCACCCTGAGCACTGAGCACGCAGCACCCTGAGCACTGAGCACCCAGCACCCCGAGCATTGAGCACCCAGCACCCTGAGCCCTGAGCACCGTGAGTACTGAGCACTGAGCACCCTGAGTACTGAGCACCCAGCACCCTGAGTACTGAGCACCCAGCACCCTGAGTACTGAGCACCCAGCACCCTGAGCAATGAGCACCCTGAGTACTGAGCACCCAGCACCCTGAGCAATGAGCAACCAGCACCCTGAGTACTGAGCAACCAGCACCCTGAGCACTGAGCACCCAGCACCCTGAGTACTGAGCATCCAGCACCCTGAGCACTGAGCACCCAGCTCCCTGAGTACTGAGCACTGAGCACCCAGCACCCCGAGCACTGAGCACCCAGCACCCTGTGTACTGAGCACTGAGTACCCAGCACCCCGAGCACTGAGCACCCAGCACCCTGAGCACTGAGCACCCTGAGTACTGAGCACTGAGCACCCTGCACCCTGAGTACTGAGCACCCAGCACCCTGAGCACTGAGCACCCTGAGTACTGAGCACCGAGCACCCTGACCACTGAGCACCCAGCACGCTGAGTACTGAGCACTGAGCACCCTGAGCACTGAGCACCCAGCACCCTGAGTACTGAGCACCGAGCACCCTGAGTACTGAGCACCCAGCACTCTGAGCACTGAGCACCCAGCACCCTGAGCACTGAGCACTGAGCACCCCGAGTACTGAGCACCGAGCACCCCGAGCACTGAGCACCCAGCACCCTGAGTACTGAGCACCCAGCACCCTGAGCACTGAGCACCCAGCACCCTGAGTCGTGAGCACCGAGCACTCTGAGTACTGAGCACGCAGGACCCTGAGTACTGAGCACCCAGCACCCTGAGTAGTGAGCACCCAGCATACTGAGCACCGAGCACGCAGCACCCTGAGTACTGAGCACCCAGCACCCTGAGCACTGACCACCCAGCACCCTGAGTACTGAGCACTGAGCACCCCGAGTACTGAGCACCGAGCACCCCGAGCACTGAGCACCCAGCACCCCGAGCACTGAGCACCCTGAGTACTGAGCACCCAGCACCCTGAGCACTGAGCACCCAGCACCCTGAGCACTGAGCACCCAGCACCCTGAGCACTGAGCACCCTGCACCCTGAGTACTAGGCACCGAGCACCCCGAGCACTGATCACCCAGCACCCTGACCACTGAGCACCCTTAGTACTGAGCACTGAGCACCCTGAGTACTGAGCACTGAGCACCCTGAGTACTGAGCACCCAGCACCCTGAGTACTGAGCACCCAGCACTCTGAGCAATGATCACCCTGAGTACTGAGCACCCAGCATCTTGAGCACTGAGCACCGAGCACGCCGTGCACTGGGCAACCAGCACCCGGAGTACTGAGCACCCAGCACCCTGAGTACTAAGCACCGAGCACCCTGAGTACTGAGCACCCAGCACCCTGAGCACTGAACACACAGCACCCTGACTACTGAGCACCCCGAGCACTGAGCACCCAGCACCCTGAGTACTGAGCACCAAGCACCCCGAGCACTGAGCACCCAGCACCCCGAGCACTGAGCACCCAGCACCCCGAGCACTGAGCACCCAGCAACCTGAGTACTGAGCACCCAGCACCCTGAGTACTGAGCACCCAGCACCCCGAGCACTGAGCACCCAGCACCCTGAGCACTGAGCACCCAGCACGCTGAGCACTGAGCACCAAGCACCCCGAGCACTGAGCACCAAGCACCCTGAGTACTGAGCACTGAGCACCCAGCACCCCGAGCACTGAGCACTCAGCACCCTGAGTACTGAGCACTGAGCACCCAGCACCCCGAGCTCTGAGCACCCAGCACCCTGAGCACTGAGCACCCAGCACCCGAGTACTGAGCACCCAGCACAATGAGTACTGAGCACCCAGCTCCCTGAGTACTGAGCACCCAGCACCCCGAGTACTGAGCACCCAGCACCCTGAGTACTGAGCACTCAGCGCCATGAGCACTGAGGAGGCAGCACCCTGAGTACTGAGCACCGAGCACCCTGAGTACTGAGCACCCAGCACCCTGAGTACTGAGCACCCAGCACACTGAGTACTGAGCACCCAGCACCCTGAGCACTGATCACCCAGCACCCTGAGTACTGAGCACCGAGTACCCTGAGTACTGAGCACCAAGCACCCCGAGCACTGAGCACTCAGCACCCTGAGTACTGAGCACTGAGCACCCAGCACCCCGAGCACTGAGCACCCAGCACCCTGTGTACTGAGCACTGAGTACCCAGTACCCCGAACAATGAGAACCAGCACCCTGAGCAGTGAGCACCCAACACCGTGAGTACTGATCACACAGCACCCGAGCACTGAGCAACCAGCACCCTGAGCACTGAGCACCCAGCACGCTGAGTACTGAGCACCCAGCACCCCGAGTACTGAGCACCCAGCACCCTGAGCACTGTGCAACCGGCACCCTGAGCACTGAGCACCGAGAACCCTGAGTACTGAGCACAGAGCACCCTGAGTACTGAGCACCCAGCACCCTTAGCACTGAGCACCCAGTACCCTGAGCACTGAGCACCCAGCACCCTGAGTACTGAGCACCCAGCACCCCGAGTACTGAGCACCCAGCACCCTGAGTACTGAGCACTCAGCACCCTGAGCACTGAGGACCCAGCACCCTGAGTACTGAGCACCGAGCACCCTGAGTACTGAGCACCCAGCACCCTGAGTAGTGAGCACCCAGCACACTGAGTACTGAGCACCCAGCACCCTGAGCACTGATCACCCAGCACCTTGAGTACTGAGCACCGAGTACCCTGAGTACTGAGCCCCCAGCACCCCGAGCACTGAGCACTCAGCACCCTGAGTACTGAGCACTGAGCACCCAGCACCCCGAGCACTGAGCACCCAGCACCCTGTGTACTGAGCACTGAGTACCCAGTACCCCGAGCACTGAGAACCAGCACCCTGAGCAGTGAGCACCCAGCACCGCGAGTACTGAGCACACAGCACCCCGAGCACTGAGCAACCAGCACCCTGAGCACTGAGCACCCAGCACGCTGAGTACTGAGCACCCAGCACCCCGAGTACTGAGCACCCAGCACCCTGAGCACTGTGCACCCAGCACCCTGAGCACTGAGCACCGAGAACCCTGAGTACTGAGCACGGAGCACCCTGAGTACTGAGCGCCCAGCACCCTGAGCACTGAGCACCCAGCACCCTGAGTACTGAGCATCCAGCACCCTGAGCACTGAGCAGCCAGCACCCTGAGTACTGAGCATCCAGCACCCTGAGCACTGAGCAGCCAGCACCCTGAGTACTGAGCACTGACCACCCAGCACCCAGAGCACTGAGCACTCAGCACCCTGTGTACTGAGCACTGAGCACCCAGCACCCTGAGCACTGAGCACCCTGAGTACTGAGCACCCAGCACCCTGAGCACTGAGCACCCAGCACCCCGAGCACTGAGCACCCAGCACCCTGAGCACTGAGCACTGAGCACAATGAGTAATGAGCACTGAGCACCCTGAGCACTGAGCACCGAGCACCCTGAGTACTGAGCACTGAGCACCCTGAGCACTGAGCACCAAGCACCCTGAGTACTGAGCACCCAGCACCCTGAGCACTGAGCACCCAGCACGCTGAGTACTGAGCACTGAGCACCGTGAGTACTGAGTATCGAGCACCCTGAGTACTGAGCACCCAGCACCCTGAGCACTGAGCACCCAGCACAACGAGTACTGAGCACCCAGCACCCTGATTACTGAGCACCAAGCACCCCGAGCACTGAGCACCGAGCACCCCGAGCACTGAGCACCCAGCACCCCAAGCACTGAGCACCCAGCACCCTGAGTACTAAGCACCCAGCACCCTGAGTACTGAGCACCAGGCACCCCGAGCACTGAGCACCCAGCACCCTGAGTACTGAGCACCCAGCACCCTGAGCACTGAGCACCCAGCACCCTGAGTACTGAGCACCCAGCACCCTGAGTACTGAACACCCAGCACCCCGCGCACTGAGCACCCAGCACCCTGAGCACTGAGCAACGAGCACCCTGAGTACTGAGCACCCAGCACCCTGAGTACTGAGCACCCAGCACCCTGAGCACTGAGCACCCAGCACCCTGAGCACTGAGCACCCAGCACCCGGAGTACTGAGCACCCAGCACCGTGAGTACTGAACACCCAGCACCCTGAGCACTGAGCACTGAGCACCCAGCACCCTGAGCACTGAGCACTGAGCACCCAGCACCCTGAGCACTGAGCACCCAGCACCCCGAGCACTGAGCACCCAGCACCCTGAGCACCCAGCACCCTGAGCACTGAGCACCCTGAGCACTGAGCACTGAGCACCCAGAACCCTGAGTACTGAGCACCCTACACTCTGAGCACTGAGCACCCAGCACGCTGAGTACTGAGCCCTGAGCACCCAGCACCCTGAGTACTGAGCACCCAGCACCCCGAGCACTGAGCACCCAGCAACCTGTGTACTGAGCATCGAGCACCCCGAGCACTGAACAACCAGTACCCTGAGTACTGAGCACCCAGCACCCTGAGCACTGAGCACCCAGCACCCTGAGCACTGAGCACCCAGCACCCAGAGCACTGAGCACTGAGCACCCTGAGTACTGAGCACTGAGCACCCTGAGCACTGAGCACCCTGAGTACTGAGCACTGAGCACCCTGAGCACTGAGCACCCAGCACCCCGAGCACTGAGCACCCAGCACCCCGAGCACTGAGCACCCAGCACCCCGAGCACAGAGCACCCAGCACCCCGAGCACTGAGCACCCAGCACCCTGAGCACTGAGCACCCAGCACCCCGAGCACCGAGCACCCTGAGTACTATGCACCGAGCACCCTGAGCACTGAGCATCCAGCACCCTGAGCACTGAGCACCCAGCACCCTGAGTACTGAGCACCCAGCACCCCGAGCACTGAGCACCCAGCACCCTGAGTACTGAGCACCCAGCACCCTGATCACTGAGCATCGAGCACCCTGATCACTGAGCACCCAGCAACCTGAGGACTGAGCACCCAGCAACCCGAGCACTGAGCTCCCAGCACCCTGAGCACTGAGCACCCTGAGTACTGAGCACTGAGCACCCTGAGTACTGAGCACTGAGCACCCTGAATACTGAGCACCCAGCACCCTGAGTACTGAGCACCCAGCACCCTGAGAACTGAGCACCGAGCACCCTGAGCACTGAGCACGCAGCACCCTGAGCACTGAGCACCCAGCAACCCGAGCAGTGAGCACCCAGCACCCTGAGCCCTGAGCACCGTGAGTACTGAGCACTGAGCACCCTGAGTACTGAGCACCCAGCACCCTGAGTACTGAGCACCCAGCACCCTGAGTACTGAGCACCCAGCACCCTGAGCAATGAGCACCCTGAGTACTGAGCACCCAGCACCCTGAGCAATGAGCACCCAGCACCCTGAGTACTGAGCAACCAGCACCCTGAGCACTGAGCACCCAGCACCCTGAGTACTGAGCATCCAGCACCCTGAGCACTGAGCACCCAGCTCCCTGAGTACTGAGCACTGAGCACCCAGCACCCCGAGCACTGAGCACCCAGCACCCTGTGTACTGAGCACTGAGTACCCAGCACCCCGAGCACTGAGCACCCAGCACCCTGAGCACTGAGCACCCTGAGTACTGAGCACTGAGCACCCTGCACCCTGAGTACTGAGCACCCAGCACCCTGAGCACTGAGCACCCTGAGTACTGAGCACCGAGCACCCTGACCACTGAGCACCCAGCACGCTGAGTACTGAGCACTGAGCACCCTGAGCACTGAGCACCCAGCACCCTGAGTACTGAGCACCGAGCACCCTGAGTACTGAGCACCCAGCACTCTGAGCACTGAGCACCCAGCACCCTGAGCACTGAGCACTGAGCACCCCGAGTACTGAGCACCGAGCACCCCGAGCACTGAGCACCCAGCACCCTGAGTACTGAGGACCCAGCACCCTGAGCACTGAGCACCCAGCACCCTGAGTCCTGAGCACCGAGCACCCTGAGTACTGAGCACGCAGGACCCTGAGTACTGAGCACCCAGCACCCTGAGTAGTGAGCACCCAGCATACTGAGCACCGAGCACGCAGCACCCTGAGTACTGAGCACCCAGCACCCTGAGCACTGAGCACCCAGCACCCTGAGTACTGAGCACTGAGCACCCCGAGTACTGAGCACCGAGCACCCCGAGCACTGAGCACCCAGCACCCCGAGCACTGAGCACCCTGAGTACTGAGCACCCAGCACCCTGAGCACTGAGCACCCAGCACCCTGAGCACTGAGCACCCAGCACCCTGAGCACTGAGCACCCTGCACCCTGAGTACTGGGCACCGAGCACCCCGAGCACTGATCACCCAGCACCCTGAGCACTGAGCACCCTTAGTACTGAGCACTGAGCACCCTGAGTACTGAGCACTGAGCACCCTGAGAACTGAGCACCCAGCACCCTGAGTAATGAGCACCCAGCACTCTGAGCAATGATCACCCTGAGTACTGAGCACCCAGCACCTTGAGCACTGAGCACCGAGCACGCCGTGCACTGGGCACCCAGCACCCGGAGTACTGAGCACCCAGCACCCTGAGTACTAAGCACCGAGCACCCTGAGTACTGAGCACCCAGCACCCTGAGCACTGAACACATAGCACCCTGAGTACTGAGCACCCCGAGCACTGAGCACCCAGCACCCTGAGTACTGAGCACCAAGCACCCCGAGCACTGAGCACCCAGCACCCCGAGCACTGAGCACCCAGCACCCCGAGCACTGAGCACCCAGCAACCTGAGTACTGAGCACCCAGCACCCTGAGTACTGAGCACCCAGCACCCCGAACACTGAGCACCCAGCACCCTGAGCACTGAGCACCCAGCACGCTGAGCACTGAGCACCAAGCACCCCGAGCACTGAGCACCAAGCACCCTGAGTACTGAGCACTGAGCACCCAGCACCCCGAGCACTGAGCACTCAGCACCCTGAGTACTGAGCACTGAGCACCCAGCACCAAGAGCACTGAGCACCCAGCACCCTGAGCACTGAGCACCCAGCACCCGAGTACTGAGCACCCAGCACAATGAGTACTGAGCACCCAGCTCCCTGAGTACTGAGCACCCAGCACCCCGAGTACTGAGCACACAGCACCCTGAGTACTGAGCACTCAGCACCCTGAGCACTGAGGACGCAGCACCCTGAGTACTGAGCACCGAGCACCCTGAGTACTGAGCACCCAGCACCCTGAGTACTGAGCACCCAGCACACTGAGTACTGAGCACCCAGCACCCTGAGCACTGATCACCCAGCACCCTGAGTACTGAGCACCGAGTACCCTGAGTACTGAGCACCAAGCACCCCGAGCACTGAGCACTCAGCACCCTGAGTACTGAGCACTGAGCACCCAGCACCCCGAGCACTGAGCACCCAGCACCCTGTGTACTGAGCACTGAGTACCCAGTACCCCGAACAATGAGAACCAGCACCCTGAGCAGTGAGCACCCAACACCGTGAGTACTGATCACACAGCACCCGAGCACTGAGCAACCAGCACCCTGAGCACTGAGCACCCAGCACGCTGAGTACTGAGCACCCAGCACCCCGAGTACTGAGCACCCAGCACCCTGAGCACTGTGCAACCGGCACCCTGAGCACTGAGCACCGAGAACCCTGAGTACTGAGCACAGAGCACCCTGAGTACTGAGCACCCAGCACCCTGAGCACTGAGCACCCAGTACCCTGAGCACTGAGCACCCAGCACCCTGAGTACTGAGCACCCAGCACCCCGAGTACTGAGCACCCAGCACCCTGAGTACTGAGCACTCAGCACCCTGAGCACTGAGGACCCAGCACCCTGAGTACTGAGCACCGAGCACCCTGAGTACTGAGCACCCAGCACCCTGAGTAGTGAGCACCCAGCACACTGAGTACTGAGCACCCAGAACCCTGAGCACTGATCACCCAGCACCCTGAGTACTGAGCACCGAGTACCCTGAGTACTGAGCACCCAGCACCCCGAGCACTGAGCACTCAGCACCCTGAGTACTGAGCACTGAGCACCCAGCACCCCGAGCACTGAGCACCCAGCACGCTGTGTACTGAGCACTGAGTACCCAGTACCCCGAGCACTGAGAACCAGCACCCTGAGCAGTGAGCACCCAGCACCGCGAGTACTGAGCACACAGCACCCCGAGCACTGAGCAACCAGCACCCTGAGCACTGAGCACCCAGCACGCTGAGTACTGAGCACCCAGCACCCCGAGTACTGAGCACCCAGCACCCTGAGCACTGTGCACCCAGCACCCTGAGCACTGAGCACCGAGAACCCTGAGTACTGAGCACGGAGCACCCTGAGTACTGAGCGCCCAGCACCCTGAGCACTGAGCACCCAGCACCCTGAGCACTGAGCACCCAGCACCCTGAGTACTGAGCAGCCAGCACCCTGAGTACTGAACACCCAGCACCCCGAGCACTGAGCACCCAGCACCCTGAGCACAGAGCACCGAGCACCCTGAGTACTGAGCACCGAGCACCATGAGTACTGAGCACCCAGCACCCTGAGCACTGAGCACCCAGCACCCTGAGCACTGAGCACCCAGCACCCTGAGTACTGAGCACCCAGCACCCTGAGTACTGAACACCCAGCACCCTGAGCACTGAGCACTGAGCACCCAGCACCCTGAGCACTGAGCACTGAGCACCCAGCACCCTGAGCACTGAGCACCCAGCACCCCGAGCACTGAGCACCCAGCACCCTGAGCACCCAGCACCCTGAGCACTGAGCAAGCTGAGCACTGAGCACCCAGCACCCTGAGTACTGAGCACCCAACACTCTGAGCACTGAGCACCCAGCACGCTGAGTACTGAGCCCTGAGCACCCAGCACCCTGAGTACTGAGCACCCAGCACCCCGAGCACTGAGCTCCCAGCACCCTGTGTACTGAGCATCGAGCACCCCGAGCACTGAGCAACCAGCACCCTGAGTACTGAGCACCCAGCACCCCGAGAATGAGCACCCAGCACCCCGAGCACTGAGCACCCAGCACCCTGAGCACTGAGCACCCAGCACCCTGAGTACTGAGCACCCTGAGTACTGACCACCCAGCACCCTGAGTACTGAGCACACTGCACCCCGAGCACTGAGCTCCCTGAGTACTGAGCACCCAGCACCCTGAGTACTGAGCACCCAGCAACCTGAGTACTGAGCACCCAGCACCCTGAGTACTGAGCACCCAGCACCCCGAGCACTGAGCACCCAGCACCCTGAGCACTGAGCACCCAGCACGCTGAGCACTGAGCACCAAGCACCCCGAGCACTGAGCACCAAGCACCCTGAGTACTGAGCACTGAGCACCCAGCACCCCGAGCACTGAGCACTCAGCACCCTGAGTACTGAGCACTGAGCACCCAGCACCCCGAGCACTGAGCACCCAGCACCCTGAGCACTGAGCACCCAGCACCCGAGTACTGAGCACCCAGCACAATGAGTACTGAGCACCCAGCTCCCTGAGTACTGAGCACCCAGCACCCCGAGTACTGAGCACCCAGCACCCTGAGTACTGAGCACTCAGCACCCTGAGCACTGAGGACGCAGCACCCTGAGTACTGAGCACCGAGCACCCTGAGTACTGAGCACCCAGCACCCTGAGTACTGAGCACCCAGCACACTGAGTACTGAGCACCCAGCACCCTGAGCACTGATCACCCAGCACCCTGAGTACTGAGCACCGAGTACCCTGAGTACTGAGCACCAAGCACCCCGAGCACTGAGCACTCAGCACCCTGAGTACTGAGCACTGAGCACCCAGCACCCCGAGCACTGAGCACCCAGCACCCTGTGTACTGAGCACTGAGTACCCAGTACCCCGAACAATGAGAACCAGCACCCTGAGCAGTGAGCACCCAACACCGTGAGTACTGATCACACAGCACCCGAGCACTGAGCAACCAGCACCCTGAGCACTGAGCACCCAGCACGCTGAGTACTGAGCACCCAGCACCCCGAGTACTGAGCACCCAGCACCCTGAGCACTGTGCAACCGGCACCCTGAGCACTGAGCACCGAGAACCCTGAGTACTGAGCACAGAGCACCCTGAGTACTGAGCACCCAGCACCCTGAGCACTGAGCACCCAGTACCCTGAGCACTGAGCACCCAGCACCCTGAGTACTGAGCACCCAGCACCCCGAGTACTGAGCACCCAGCACCCTGAGTACTGAGCACTCAGCACCCTGAGCACTGAGGACCCAGCACCCTGAGTACTGAGCACCGAGCACCCTGAGTACTGAGCACCCAGCACCCTGAGTAGTGAGCACCCAGCACACTGAGTACTGAGCACCCAGCACCCTGAGCACTGATCACCCAGCACCCTGAGTACTGAGCACCGAGTACCCTGAGTACTGAGCACCCAGCACCCTGAGCACTGAGCACTCAGCACCCTGAGTACTGAGCACTGAGCACCCAGCACCCCGAGCACTGAGCACCCAGCACGCTGTGTACTGAGCACTGAGTACCCAGTACCCCGAGCACTGAGAACCAGCACCCTGAGCAGTGAGCACCCAGCACCGCGAGTACTGAGCACACAGCACCCCGAGCACTGAGCAACCAGCACCCTGAGCACTGAGCACCCAGCACGCTGAGTACTGAGCACCCAGCACCCCGAGTACTGAGCACCCAGCACCCTGAGCACTGTGCACCCAGCACCCTGAGCACTGAGCACCGAGAAACCTGAGTACTGAGCACGGAGCACCCTGAGTACTGAGCGCCCAGCACCCTGAGCACTGAGCACCCAGCACCCTGAGCACTGAACACCCAGCACCCTGAGTACTGAGCACCCAGCACCCTGAGTACTGAACACCCAGCACCCCGAGCACTGAGCACCCAGCACCCTGAGCACTGAGCACCGAGCACCCTGAGTACTGAGCACCGAGCACCCTGAGTACTGAGCACCCAGCACCCTGAGCACTGAGCACCCAGCACCCTGAGCACTGAGCACCCAGCACCCTGAGTACTGAGCACCCAGCACCCTGAGTACTGAACACCCAGCACCCTGAGCACTGAGCACTGAGCACCCAGCACCCTGAGCACTGAGCACTGAGCACCCAGCACCCTGAGCACTGAGCACCCAGCACCCCGAGCACTGAGCACCCAGCACCCTGAGCACCCAGCACCCTGAGCACTGAGCAAGCTGAGCACTGAGCACCCAGCACCCTGAGTACTGAGCACCCAACACTCTGAGCACTGAGCACCCAGCACGCTGAGTACTGAGCCCTGAGCACCCAGCACCCTGAGTACTGAGCACCCAGCACCCCGAGCACTGAGCTCCCAGCACCCTGTGTACTGAGCATCGAGCACCCCGAGCACTGAGCAACCAGCACCCTGAGTACTGAGCACCCAGCACCCCGAGAATGAGCACCCAGCACCCCGAGCACTGAGCACCCAGCACCCTGAGCACTGAGCACCCAGCACCCTGAGTACTGAGCACCCTGAGTACTGACCACCCAGCACCCTGAGTACTGAGCACACTGCACCCCGAGCACTGAGCTCCCTGAGTACTGAGCACCCAGCACCCTGAGTACTGAGCACACAGCACCCTGAGTACTGAGCACTGAGCACCCAGAGAACTGAGCACCCAGCACCCCGAGGACTGAGCACCCAGCACCCTGTGCACTGAGCACTGAGCATTCAGCACCCCGAGCACTGACCACACTGAGCTCTTAGCACCCTGAGTACTGAGCACCCAGCACCCTGAGTACTGAGCACCCAGCACCCTGAGCACTGAGCACCCAGCACCCTGAGTACTGAGCACCCAGCACCCTGAGTACTGAGCACCGAGCACCCCGAGCACTGAGCACCGAGCACCCCGAGCACTGATCACCCAGCACCCTGAGCACTGAGCACCCAGCACCCTGAGCACTGAGCACCCAGCACCCCGAGTACTGAGCACCGAGCACCCCGAGCACTGAGCACCCAGCACCCCGAGTACTGAGCACCCAGCACCCTGAGCACTGTGCAACCGGCACCCTGAGCACTGAGCACCGAGAACCCTGAGTACTGAGCACAGAGCACCCTGAGTACTGAGCACCCAGCACCCTGAGCACTGAGCACCCAGTACCCTGAGCACTGAGCACCCAGCACCCTGAGTACTGAGCACCCAGCACCCCGAGTACTGAGCACCCAGCACCCTGAGTACTGAGCACTCAGCACCCTGAGCACTGAGGACCCAGCACCCTGAGTACTGAGCACCGAGCACCCTGAGTACTGAGCACCCAGCACCCTGAGTAGTGAGCACCCAGCACACTGAGTACTGAGCACCCAGCGCCCTGAGCACTGATCACCCAGCACCCTGAGTACTGAGCACCGAGTACCCTGAGTACTGAGCAACCAGCACCCCGAGCACTGAGCACTCAGCACCCTGAGTACTAAGCACTGAGCACCCAGCACCCCGAGCACTGAGCACCCAGCACGCTGTGTACTGAGCACTGAGTACCCAGTACCCCGAGCACTGAGAACCAGCACCCTGAGCAGTGAGCACCCAGCACCGCGAGTACTGAGCACACAGCACCCCGATCACTGAGCAACCAGCACCCTGAGCACTGAGCACCCAGCACGCTGAGTACTGAGCACCCAGCACCCCGAGTACTGAGCACCCAGCACCCTGAGCACTGTGCACCCAGCACCCTGAGCACTGAGCACCGAGAACCCTGAGTACTGAGCACGGAGCACCCTGAGTACTGAGCGCCCAGCACCCTGAGCACTGAGCACCCAGCACCCTGAGCACTGAGCACCCAGCACCCTGAGTACTGAGCACCCAGCACCCTGAGTACTGAACACCCAGCACCCCGAGCACTGAGCACCCAGCACCCTGAGCACTGAGCACCGAGCACCCTGAGTACTGAGCACCGAGCACCCTGAGTACTGAGCACCCAGCACCCTGAGCACTGAGCACCCAGCACCCTGAGCACTGAGCACCCAGCACCCTGAGTACTGAGCACCCAGCACCCTGAGTACTGAACACCCAGCACCCTGAGCACTGAGCACTGAGCACCCAGCACCCTGAGCACTGAGCACTGAGCACCCAGCACCCTGAGCACTGAGCACCCAGCACCCCGAGCACTGAGCACCCAGCACCCTGAGCACCCAGCACCCTGAGCACTGAGCAAGCTGAGCACTGAGCACCCAGCACCCTGAGTACTGAGCACCCAACACTCTGAGCACTGAGCACCCAGCACGCTGAGTACTGAGCCCTGAGCACCCAGCACCCTGAGTACTGAGCACCCAGCACCCCGTGCACTGAGCTCCCAGCACCCTGTGTACTGAGCATCAAGCACCCCGAGCACTGAGCAACCAGCACCCTGAGTACTGAGCACCCAGCACCCCGAGAATGAGCACCCAGCACCCCGAGCACTGAGCACCCAGCACCCTGAGCACTGAGCACCCAGCACCCTGAGTACTGAGCACCCTGAGTACTGACCACCCAGCACCCTGAGTACTGAGCACACTGCACCCCGAGCACTGAGCTCCCTGAGTACTGAGCACCCAGCACCCTGAGTACTGAGCACACAGCACCCTGAGTACTGAGCACTGAGCACCCAGAGAACTGAGCACCCAGCACCCCGAGGACTGAGCACCCAGCACCCTGTGCACTGAGCACTGAGCATTCAGCACCCCGAGCACTGACCACACTGAGCTCTTAGCACCCTGAGTACTGAGCACCCAGCACCCTGAGTACTGAGCACCCAGCACCCTGAGCACTGAGCACCCAGCACCCTGAGTACTGAGCACCCAGCACCCTGAGTACTGAGCACCGAGCACCCCGAGCACTGAGCACCCAGCACCCTGAGCACTGAGCACCCAGCACCCTGAGCACTGAGCACCCAGCACCCCGAGTACTGAGCACCGAGCACCCCGAGCACTGAGCACCCAGCACCCCGAGAACTGAGCACCCAGCACCCTGAGCACTGGGCACCCGGCACCCCGAGTACTGAGCACCCAGCACCCCGAGTACTGAGCACTGAGCACCCTGAGTACTGAGCACCCAGCAACCCGAGTACTGAGCACTGAGCACTATGAGTACTGAGCACCCAGCACCCTGAGTACTGAGCACCCAGTACCCTGAGCACTGAGCACCCAGCACCCTGAGTAATGAGCACGAGGCACCCTGAGCACTGAGCACCCAGCACCCTAAGTACTGAGCATCCAGCACCCCGAGCACTGAGCACCCAGCACCCTGAGTACTGAGCACTGAGCACCCAGCACCCCGAGCACTGAGCACTCAGCACCCTGTGTACTGAGCACTGAGTACCCAGCACCCCGAGCACTGAGCACCGAGCACCCTGAGTACTGAGCACTGAGCACCCAGCACCCTGAGCACTGAGCACTGAGCACCCAGCACCCTGAGCACTGAGCACCCAGCACCCCGAGCACTGAGCACCCAGCACCCTGAGCACCCAGCACCCTGAGCACTGAGCAAGCTGAGCACTGAGCACCCAGCACCCTGAGTACTGAGCACCCAACACTCTGAGCACTGAGCACCCAGCACGCTGAGTACTGAGCCCTGAGCACCCAGCACCCTGAGTACTGAGCACCCAGCACCCCGAGCACTGAGCTCCCAGCACCCTGTGTACTGAGCATCGAGCACCCCGAGCACTGAGCAACCAGCACCCTGAGTACTGAGCACACAGCACCCCGAGAATGAGCACCCAGCACCCCGAGCACTGAGCACCCAGCACCCTGAGCACTGAGCACCCAGCACCCTGAGTACTGAGCACCCTGAGTACTGACCACCCAGCACCCTGAGTACTGAGCACACTGCACCCCGAGCACTGAGCTCCCTGAGTACTGAGCACCCAGCACCCTGAGTACTGAGCACCCAGCAACCTGAGTACTGAGCACCCAGCACCCTGAGTACTGAGCACCCAGCACCCCGAGCACTGAGCACCCAGCACCCTGAGCACTGAGCACCCAGCACGCTGAGCACTGAGCACCAAGCACCCCGAGCACTGAGCACCAAGCACCCTGAGTACTGAGCACTGAGCACCCAGCACCCCGAGCACTGAGCACTCAGCACCCTGAGTACTGAGCACTGAGCACCCAGCACCCCGAGCACTGAGCACCCAGCACCCTGAGCACTGAGCACCCAGCACCCGAGTACTGAGCACCCAGCACAATGAGTACTGAGCACCCAGCTCCCTGAGTACTGAGCACCCAGCACCCCGAGTACTGAGCACCCAGCACCCTGAGTACTGAGCACTCAGCACCCTGAGCACTGAGGACGCAGCACCCTGAGTACTGAGCACCGAGCACCCTGAGTACTGAGCACCCAGCACCCTGAGTACTGAGCACCCAGCACACTGAGTACTGAGCACCCAGCACCCTGAGCACTGATCACCCAGCACCCTGAGTACTGAGCACCGAGTACCCTGAGTACTGAGCACCAAGCACCCCGAGCACTGAGCACTCAGCACCCTGAGTACTGAGCACTGAGCACCCAGCACCCCGAGCACTGAGCACCCAGCACCCTGTGTACTGAGCACTGAGTACCCAGTACCCCGAACAATGAGAACCAGCACCCTGAGCAGTGAGCACCCAACACCGTGAGTACTGATCACACAGCACCCGAGCACTGAGCAACCAGCACCCTGAGCACTGAGCACCCAGCACGCTGAGTACTGAGCACCCAGCACCCCGAGTACTGAGCACCCAGCACCCTGAGCACTGTGCAACCGGCACCCTGAGCACTGAGCACCGAGAACCCTGAGTACTGAGCACAGAGCACCCTGAGTACTGAGCACCCAGCACCCTGAGCACTGAGCACCCAGTACCCTGAGCACTGAGCACCCAGCACCCTGAGTACTGAGCACCCAGCACCCCGAGTACTGAGCACCCAGCACCCTGAGTACTGAGCACTCAGCACCCTGAGCACTGAGGACCCAGCACCCTGAGTACTGAGCACCGAGCACCCTGAGTACTGAGCACCCAGCACCCTGAGTAGTGAGCACCCAGCACACTGAGTACTGAGCACCCAGCACCCTGAGCACTGATCACCCAGCACCCTGAGTACTGAGCACCGAGTACCCTGAGTACTGAGCACCCAGCACCCTGAGAACTGAGCACTCAGCACCCTGAGTACTGAGCACTGAGCACCCAGCACCCCGAGCACTGAGCACCCAGCACGCTGTGTACTGAGCACTGAGTACCCAGTACCCCGAGCACTGAGAACCAGCACCCTGAGCAGTGAGCACCCAGCACCGCGAGTACTGAGCACACAGCACCCCGAGCACTGAGCAACCAGCACCCTGAGCACTGAGCACCCAGCACGCTGAGTACTGAGCACCCAGCACCCCGAGTACTGAGCACCCAGCACCCTGAGCACTGTGCACCCAGCACCCTGAGCACTGAGCACCGAGAAACCTGAGTACTGAGCACGGAGCACCCTGAGTACTGAGCGCCCAGCACCCTGAGCACTGAGCACCCAGCACCCTGAGCACTGAACACCCAGCACCCTGAGTACTGAGCACCCAGCACCCTGAGTACTGAACACCCAGCACCCCGAGCACTGAGCACCCAGCACCCTGAGCACTGAGCACCGAGCACCCTGAGTACTGAGCACCGAGCACCCTGAGTACTGAGCACCCAGCACCCTGAGCACTGAGCACCCAGCACCCTGAGCACTGAGCACCCAGCACCCTGAGTACTGAGCACCCAGCACCCTGAGTACTGAACACCCAGCACCCTGAGCACTGAGCACTGAGCACCCAGCACCCTGAGCACTGAGCACTGAGCACCCAGCACCCTGAGCACTGAGCACCCAGCACCCCGAGCACTGAGCACCCAGCACCCTGAGCACCCAGCAACCTGAGCACTGAGCAAGCTGAGCACTGAGCACCCAGCACCCTGAGTACTGAGCACCCAACACTCTGAGCACTGAGCACCCAGCACGCTGAGTACTGAGCCCTGAGCACCCAGCACCCTGAGTACTGAGCACCCAGCACCCCGAGCACTGAGCTCCCAGCACCCTGTGTACTGAGCATCGAGCACCCCGAGCACTGAGCAACCAGCACCCTGAGTACTGAGCACCCAGCACCCCGAGAATGAGCACCCAGCACCCCGAGCACTGAGCACCCAGCACCCTGAGCACTGAGCACCCAGCACCCTGAGTACTGAGCACCCTGAGTACTGACCACCCAGCACCCTGAGTACTGAGCACACTGCACCCCGAGCACTGAGCTCCCTGAGTACTGAGCACCCAGCACCCTGAGTACTGAGCACACAGCACCCTGAGTACTGAGCACTGAGCACCCAGAGAACTGAGCACCCAGCACCCCGAGGACTGAGCACCCAGCACCCTGTGCACTGAGCACTGAGCATTCAGCACCCCGAGCACTGACCACACTGAGCTCTTAGCACCCTGAGTACTGAGCACCCAGCACCCTGAGTACTGAGCACCCAGCACCCTGAGCACTGAGCACCCAGCACCCTGAGTACTGAGCACCCAGCACCCTGAGTACTGAGCACCGAGCACCCCGAGCACTGAGCACCGAGCACATCGAGCACTGAGCACCCAGCACCCTGAGCACTGAGCACCCAGCACCCTGAGCACTGAGCACCCAGCACCCCGAGTACTGAGCACCGAGCACCCCGAGCTCTGAGCACCCAGCACCCCGAGTACTGAGCACCCAGCACCCTGAGCACTGTGCAACCGGCACCCTGAGCACTGAGCACCGAGAACCCTGAGTACTGAGCACAGAGCACCCTGAGTACTGAGCACCCAGCACCCTGAGCACTGAGCACCCAGTACCCTGAGCACTGAGCACCCAGCACCCTGAGTACTGAGCACCCAGCACCCCGAGTACTGAGCACCCAGCACCCTGAGTACTGAGCACTCAGCACCCTGAGCACTGAGGACCCAGCACCCTGAGTACTGAGCACCGAGCACCCTGAGTACTGAGCACCCAGCACCCTGAGTAGTGAGCACCCAGCACACTGAGTACTGAGCACCCAGCACCCTGAGCACTGATCACCCAGCACCCTGAGTACTGAGCACCGAGTACCCTGAGTACTGAGCACCCAGCACCCCGAGCACTGAGCACTCAGCACCCTGAGTACTAAGCACTGAGCACCCAGCACCCCGAGCACTGAGCACCCAGCACGCTGTGTACTGAGCACTGAGTACCCAGTACCCCGAGCACTGAGAACCAGCACCCTGAGCAGTGAGCACCCAGCACCGCGAGTACTGAGCACACAGCACCCCGATCACTGAGCAACCAGCACCCTGAGCACTGAGCACCCAGCACGCTGAGTACTGAGCACCCAGCACCCCGAGTACTGAGCACCCAGCACCCTGAGCACTGTGCACCCAGCACCCTGAGCACTGAGCACCGAGAACCCTGAGTACTGAGCACGGAGCACCCTGAGTACTGAGCGCCCAGCACCCTGAGCACTGAGCACCCAGCACCCTGAGCACTGAGCACCCAGCACCCTGAGTACTGAGCACCCAGCACCCTGAGTACTGAACACTCAGCACCCCGAGCACTGAGCACCCAGCACCCTGAGCACTGAGCACCGAGCACCCTGAGTACTGAGCACCGAGCACCCTGAGTACTGAGCACCCAGCACCCTGAGCACTGAGCACCCAGCACCCTGAGCACTGAGCACCCAGCACCCTGAGTACTGAGCACCCAGCACCCTGAGTACTGAACACCCAGCACCCTGAGCACTGAGCACTGAGCACCCAGCACCCTGAGCACTGAGCACTGAGCACCCAGCACCCTGAGCACTGAGCACCCAGCACCCCGAGCACTGAGCACCCAGCACCCTGAGCACCCAGCACCCTGAGCATTGAGCAAGCTGAGCACTGAGCACCCAGCACCCTGAGTACTGAGCACCCAACACTCTGAGCACTGAGCACCCAGCACGCTGAGTACTGAGCCCTGAGCACCCAGCACCCTGAGTACTGAGCACCCAGCACCCCGTGCACTGAGCTCCCAGCACCCTGTGTACTGAGCATCGAGCACCCCGAGCACTGAGCAACCAGCACCCTGAGTACTGAGCACCCAGCACCCCGAGAATGAGCACCCAGCACCCCGAGCACTGAGCACCCAGCACCCTGAGCACTGAGCACCCAGCACCCTGAGTACTGAGCACCCTGAGTACTGACCACCCAGCACCCTGAGTACTGAGCACACTGCACCCCGAGCACTGAGCTCCCTGAGTACTGAGCACCCAGCACCCTGAGTACTGAGCACACAGCACCCTGAGTACTGAGCACTGAGCACCCAGAGAACTGAGCACCCAGCACCCCGAGGACTGAGCACCCAGCACCCTGTGCACTGAGCACTGAGCATTCAGCACCCCGAGCACTGACCACACTGAGCTCTTAGCACCCTGAGTACTGAGCACCCAGCACCCTGAGTACTGAGCACCCAGCAACCCGAGTACTGAGAACTGAGCACTATGAGTACTGAGCACCCAGCACCCTGAGTACTGAGCACCCAGTACCCTGAGCACTGAGCACCCAGCACCCTGAGTAATGAGCACGAGGCACCCTGAGCACTGAGCACCCAGCACCCTAAGTACTGAGCATCCAGCACCCCGAGCACTGAGCACCCAGCACCCTGAGTACTGAGCACTGAGCACCCAGCACCCCGAGCACTGAGCACTCAGCACCCTGTGTACTGAGCACTGAGTACCCAGCACCCCGAGCACTGAGCACCGAGCACCCTGAGTACTGAGCACTGAGCATCCAGCACCCCGAGCACTGAGCACTCAGCACCCTGTGTACTGAGCACTGAGCACCCAGCACCCCGAGCACTGAGCACCGAGCACCCTGAGTACTGAGCACCCAGCACACCGAGTACTGAGCACCCAGCACCCTGAGTACTGAGCACCCAGCACCCCGAGCACTGAGCACCGAGCACCCCGAGCACTGAGCACCCAGCACCCCGAGCACTGAGCACCCAGCACCCTGAGTACTGAGCACCCAGCACCCGAGCACTGAGCACCGAGCACCCTGAGTACTGAGCACACAGCACCCTGAGCACTGAGCACCCAGCACCCTGATCACTGAGCACCCAGCACCCTGAGCACTGAGCACTCAGCACCCTGAGTACTGAGCACCCAGCAGCCTGAGTACTGAGCACCCAATGTACTGAGCACCGAGCACCCTGAGCACTGAGCACCCAGCACCCTGAGTACTGAGCACCCAGCACCCTGAGCACTGAGCACCCTGAGTACTGAGCACTGAGCACCCTGAGTACTGAGCAATGAGCACCCTGAGTACTGAGCACCCAGCACCCTGAGTACTGAGCACCCAGCAACCTGAGCACTGAGCACCGAGCACCCTGAGCACTGAGCACCCAGCACCCTGAGCACTGAGCACCCAGCACCCTGAGCACTGAGCACCCAGCACCCCGAGCACTGAGCACCCAGCACCCTGAGCAGTGAGAACCCTGAGTACTGAGCACTGAGCACCCTGAGTACTGAGCACTGAGCATCCTGAGTATTGCGCACCCAGCACCCTGAGTACTGAGCACCCAGCACCCTGAGTACTGAGCACCCAGCACCCCGAGCACTGAGCACCCAGCACGCTGAGTACTGAGCCCTGAGCACCCAGCACCCTGAGTACTGAGCACCCAGCACCCCGAGCACTGAGCAACCAGCACCCTGAGTACTGAGCACCCAGCACCCCGAGAATGAGCACCCAGCACCCCGAGCACTGAGCACCCAGCACCCTGAGCACTGAGCACCCAGCACCCTGAGTACTGAGCACCCTGAGTACTGACCACCCAGCACCCTGAGTACTGAGCACACTGCACCCCGAGCACTGAGCTCCCTGAGTACTGAGCACCCAGCACCCTGAGTACTGAGCACTGAGCAGCCAGAGAACTGAGCACCCAGCACCCCGAGGACTGAGCACCCAGCACCCTGTGCACTGAGCACTGAGCATTCAGCACCCCGAGCACTGAGCACCCTGAGCTCTTAGCACCCTGAGTACTGAGCACCCAGCACCCTGAGTACTGAGCACCCAGCACCCTGAGCACTGAGCACCCAGCACCCTGAGTACTGAGCACCCAGCACCCTTAGTACTGAGCACCGAGCACCCCGAGCACTGGGCACCCAGCACCTTGAGCACTGAGCACCCAGCACCCTGAGCACTGAGCACCCAGCACCCCGAGTACTGAGCACCGAGCACCCCGAGCACTGAGCACCCAGCACCCCGAGAACTGAGCACCCAGCACCCTGAGCACTGAGCTCCCAGCACCCCGAGTACTGAGCACTGAGCACCCTGAGTACTGAGCACCCAGCACCCCGAGTACTGAGCACTGAGCACTATGAGTACTGAGCACCCAGCACCCTGAGTACTGAGCAACCAGTACCCTGAGCACTGAACACACAGAAACCTGAGTACTGAGCACCCCGAGCACTGAGCACCCAGCACCCTGAGCACTGAGGACCCAGCACCCTGAGTACTGAGCACCCAGCACCCTGAGCACTGAGCACCCAGCACCCTGAGTACTGAGCACTGAGCACCCAGCACCCCGAGCACTTAGCACCCAGCACCCAGAGCACTGAGCACCCAGCACCCGAGTACTGAGCACCCAGCACAATGAGTACTGAGCACCCAGCTCCCTGAGTACTGAGCACCCAGCACCCCGAGTACTGAGCACCCAGCACCCTGAGTACTGAGCACTCAGCACCCTGAGCACTGAGGACCCAGCACCCTGAGTACTGAGCACCGAGCACCCTGAGTCCTGAGCACCCAGCACCCTGAGTACTGAGCACCCAGCACACTGAGTACTGAGCACCCAGCACCCTGAGCACTGATCACCCAGCACCCTGAGTACTGCGCACCGAGTACAATGAGTACTGAGCACCCAGCACCCCGAGCACTGAGCACTCAGCACCCTGAGTACTGAGCACTGAGCACCCAGCACCCCGAGCACTGAGCACCCAGCACCCTGTGTACTGAGCACTGAGTACCCAGTACCCCGAGCACTGAGAACCAGCACCCTGAGCAGTGAGCACCCAGCACCGCGAGTACTGAGCACACAGCACCCCGAGCACTGAGCAACCAGCACCCTGAGCACTGAGCACCCAGCACGCTGAGTACTGAGCACCCAGCACCCCGAGTACTGAGCACCCAGCACCCTGAGCACTGTGCACCCAGCACCCTGAGCACTGAGCACCGAGAACCCTGAGCACTGAGCACGGAGCACCCTGAGTACTGAGCACCCAGCACCCTGAGCACTGAGGACCCAGCACCCTGAGCACTGAGCTCCCAGCACCCTGAGTACTGAGCACCCAGCACCCTGAGTACTGAACACCCAGCACCCCGAGCACTGAGCACCCAGCACCCTGAGCACTGAGCACCGAGCACCCTGAGTACTGAGCACCGAGCACCCTGAGTACTGAGCACCCAGCACCCTGAGCACTGAGCACCCAGCACCCTGAGCACTGAGCACCCAGCACCCTGAGTACTGAGCACCCAGCACCCTGAGTACTGAACACCCAGCACCCTGAGCACTGAGCACTGAGCACCCAGCACCCTGAGCACTGATCACTGAGCACCCAGCACCCTGAGCACTGAGCACCCAGCACCCCGAGCACTGAGCACCCAGCAGCCTGAGCACCCAGCACCCTGAGCACTGAGCACCCTGAGCACTGAGCACTGAGCACCCAGCACCCTGAGTACTGAGCACCCAGCACCCCGAGCACTGAGCACCCAGCACCCTGTGTACTGAGCATCGAGCACCCCGAGCACTGAGCAACCAGCACCCTGAGTACTGAGCACCCAGCACCCCGAGAGTGAGCACCCAGCACCCCGAGCACTGAGCACCCAGCACCCTGAGCACTGAGCACCCAGCACCCCGAGTACTGAGCACTGAGCACCCTGAGTACTGAGCACCAAGCACCCCGAGTACTGAGCACTGAGCACTATGAGTACTGAGCACCCAGCACCCTGAGTACTGAGCACCCAGTACCCTGAGCACTGAACACACAGAACCCTGAGTACTGAGCACCCCGAGCACTGAGCACCCAGCACCCTGAGCACTGAGGACCCAGCACCCTGAGTACTGAGCACCCAGCACCCTGAGCACTGAGCACCCAGCACCCTGAGTACTGAGCACGAGGCACCCTGAGCACTGAGCACCCAGCACCCTAAGTACTGAGCATCCAGCACCCCGAGCAATGAGCACCCAGCACCCTGAGTACTGAGCACTGAGCACCCAGCACCCCGAGCACTGAGCACTCAGCACCCTGTGTACTGAGCACTGAGTACCCAGCACCCCGAGCACTGAGCACCGAGCACCCTGAGTACTGAGCACTGAGCACCCAGCACCCCGAGCACTGAGCACTCAGCACCCTGTGTACTGAGCACTGAGCACCCAGCACCCCGAGCACTGAGCACCGAGCACCCTGAGTACTGAGCACCCAGCACACCGAGTACTGAGCACCCAGCACCCTGAGTACTGAGCACCCAGCACCCCGAGCACTGAGCACCGAGCACCCCGAGCACTGAGCACCCAGCACCCCGAGCACTGAGCACCCAGCACCCTGAGTACTGAGCACCCAGCACCCCGAGCACTGAGCACCCAGCACCCTGAGTACTGAGCACCGAGCACCCTGAGTACTGAGCACCCAGCACCCTGAGCACTGAGCACCCAGCACCCTGAGCACTGAGCACCCAGCACCCTGAGCACTGAGCACCCAGCACCCTGAGTACTGAGCACCCAATGTACTGAGCACTGAGCACCCTGAGCACTGAGCACCCAGCACCCTGAGTACTGAGCACCCAGCACCCTGAGTACTGAGCACCCAATGTACTGAGCACCGAGCACCCTGAGCACTGAGCACCCAGCACACTGAGTACTGAGCACCCAGCACCCTGAGCACTGAGCACCCTGAGTACTGAGCACTGAGCACCCTGAGTACTGAGCACTGAGCACCCTGAGTACTGAGCAATGAGCACCCTGAGTACTGAGCACCCAGCACCCCGAGCACTGAGCACCCAGCACCCTGAGTACTGAGCACCGAGCACCCTGAGTACTGAGCACCCAGCACCCTGAGCACTGAGCACCCAGCACCCTGATCACTGAGCACCCAGCACCCTGAGCACTGAGCACTCAGCAAGCTGAGTACTGAGCACCCAGCAGCCTGAGTACTGAGCACCCAATGTACTGAGCACCGAGCACCCTGAGCACTGAGCACCCAGCACCCTGAGTACTGAGCACCCAGCACCCTGAGCACTGAGCACCCTGAGTACTGAGCACTGAGCACCCTGAGTACTGAGCAATGAGCACCCTGAGTACTGAGCACCCAGCACCCTGAGTACTGAGCACCCAGCAACCTGAGCACTGAGCACCGAGCACCCTGAGCACTGAGCACCCAGCACCCTGAGCACTGAGCACCCAGCACCCTGAGCACTGAGCACCCAGCACCCCGAGCACTGAGCACCCAGCACCCTGAGCAGTGAGAACCCTGAGTACTGAGCACTGAGCACCCTGAGTACTGAGCACTGAGCACCCTGAGTATTGAGCACCCAGCACCCTGAGTACTGAGCACCCAGCACCCTGAGTACTGAGCACCCAGCACCCCGAGCACTGAGCACCCAGCACGCTGAGTACTGAGCCCTGAGCACCCAGCACCCTGAGTACTGAGCACCCAGCTCCCCGAGCACTGAGCACCCAGCACCCTGTGTACTGAGCATCGAGCACCCCGAGCACTGAGCAACCAGCACCCTGAGTACTGAGCACCCAGCACCCCGAGAATGAGCACCCAGCACCCCGAGCACTGAGCACCCAGCACCCTGAGCACTGAGCACCCAGCACCCTGAGTACTGAGCACCCTGAGTACTGACCACCCAGCACCCTGAGTACTGAGCACACTGCACCCCGAGCACTGAGCTCCCTGAGTACTGAGCACCCAGCACCCTGAGTACTGAGCACACAGCACCCTGAGTACTGAGCACTGAGCAGCCAGAGAACTGAGCACCCAGCACCCCGAGGACTGAGCACCCAGCACCCTGTGCACTGAGCACTGAGCATTCAGCACCCCGAGCACTGAGCACCCTGAGCTCTTAGCACCCTGAGTACTGAGCACCCAGCACCCTGAGTACTGAGCACCCAGCACCCTGAGCACTGAGCACCCAGCACCCTGAGTACTGAGCACCCAGCACCCTGAGTACTGAGCACCGAGCACCCCGAGCACTGAGGACCCAGCACCTTGAGCACTGAGCAACCAGCACCCTGAGCACTGAGCACCCAGCACCCCGAGTACTGAGCACCGAGCACCCCGAGCACTGAGCACCCAGCACCCTGAGCACTGAGCTCCCAGCACCCCGAGTACTGAGCACTGAGCACCCTGAGTACTGAGCACCCAGCACCCCGAGTACTGAGCATTGAGCACTATGAGTACTGAGCACCCAGCACTCTGAGTACTGAGCACCCAGTACCCTGAGCACTGAACACACAGAACCCTGAGTACTGAGCACCCCGAGCACTGAGCACCCAGCACCCTGAGCACTGAGGACCCAGCACCCTGAGTACTGAGCACCCAGCACCCTGAGCACTGAGCACCCAGCACCCTGAGTACTGAGCACTGAGCACCCAGCACCCCGAGCACTGAGCACCCAGCACCCAGAGCACTGAGCACCCAGCACCCGAGTACTGAGCACCCAGCACAATGAGTACTGAGCACCCAGCTCCCTGAGTACTGAGCACCCAGCACCCCGAGTACTGAGCACCCAGCACCCTGAGTACTGAGCACTCAGCACCAGGAGCACTGAGGACCCAGCACCCTGAGTACTGAGCACCGAACACCCTGAGTACTGAGCACCCAGCACCCTGAGTACTGAGCACTCAGCACCCTGAGTACTGAGCACTGAGCACCCAGCACCCCGAGCACTGAGCACCCAGCACCCTGTGTACTGAGCACTGAGTACCCAGTACCCCGAGCACTGAGAACCAGCACCCTGAGCAGTGAGCACCCAGCACCGCGAGTACTGAGCACACAGCACCCCGAGCACTGAGCAACCAGCACCCTGAGCACTGAGCACCCAGCATGCTGAGTACTGAGCACCCAGCACCCTGAGCACTGAGCACCCAGCACCCTGAGTACTGAGCACCCAGCACCCTGAGTACTGAACACCCAGCACCCTGAGCACTGAGCACTGAGCACCCAGCACCCTGAGCACTGATCACTGAGCACCCAGCACCCTGAGCACTGAGCACCCAGCACCCCGAGCACTGAGCACCCAGCACCCTGAGCACCCAGCACCCTGAGCACTGAGCACCCTGAGCACTGAGCACTGAGCACCCAGCACCCTGAGTACTGAGCACCCAGCACCCCGAGCACTGAGCACCCAGCACCCTGTGTACTGAGCATCGAGCACCCCGAGCACTGAGCAACCAGCACCCTGAGTACTGAGCACCCAGCACCCCGAGAATGAGCACCCAGCACCCCGAGCACTGAGCACCCAGCACCCTGAGCACTGAGCACCCAGCACCCTGAGTACTGAGCACCCTGAGTACTGACCACCCAGCACCATGAGTACTGAGCACACTGCACCCCGAGCACTGAGCTCCCTGAGTACTTAGCACCCAGCACCCTGAGTACTGAGCACACAGCACCCTGAGTACTGAGCACTGAGCACCCAGAGAACTGAGCACCCAGCACCCCGAGGACTGAGCACCCATCACCCTGTGCACTGAGCACTGAGCATTCAGCACCCCGAGCACTGAGCACCCTGAGCTCTTAGCACCCTGAGTACTGAGCACCCAGCACCCTGAGTACTGAGCACCCAGCACCCTGAGCACTGAGCACCCAGCACCCTGAGTACTGAGCACCCAGCACCCTGAGTACTGAGCACCGAGCACCCCGAGCACTGAGCACCCAGCACCCTGAGCACTGAGCACCCAGCACCCTGGGCACTGAGCACCCAGCACCCCGAGTACTGAGCACCGAGCACCCCGAGCACTGAGCACCCAGCACCCTGAGCACTGAGCACCCAGCACCCCGAGTACTGAGCACTGAGCACCCTGAGTACTGAGCACCCAGCACCCCGAGTACTGAGCACTGAGCACTATGAGTACTGAGCACCCAGCACCCTGAGTACTGAGCACCCAGTACCCTGAGCACTGAACACACAGAACCCTGAGTACTGAGCACCCCGAGCACTGAGCACCCAGCACCCTGAGCACTGATCACTGAGCACCCAGCACCCTGAGCACTGAGCACCCAGCACCCCGAGCACTGAGCACCCAGCACCCTGAGCACCCAGCACCCTGAGCACTGAGCACCCTGAGCACTGAGCACTGAGCACCCAGCACCCTGAGTACTGAGCACCCAGCACCCCGAGCACTGAGCACCCAGCACCCTGTGTACTGAGCATCGAGCACCCCGAGCACTAAGCAACCAGCACCCTGAGTACTGAGCACCCAGCACCCCGAGAATGAGCACCCAGCACCCCGAGCACTGAGCACCCAGCACCCTGAGCACTGAGCACCCAGCACCCTGAGTACTGAGCACCCTGAGTACTGACCACCCAGCACCATGAGTACTGAGCACACTGCACCCCGAGCACTGAGCTCCCTGAGTACTTAGCACCCAGCACCCTGAGTACTGAGCACACAGCACCCTGAGTACTGAGCACTGAGCACCCAGAGAACTGAGCACCCAGCACCCCGAGGACTGAGCACCCATCACCCTGTGCACTGAGCACTGAGCATTCAGCACCCCGAGCACTGAGCACCCTGAGCTCTTAGCACCCTGAGTACTGAGCACCCAGCACCCTGAGTACTGAGCACCCAGCACCCTGAGCACTGAGCACCCAGCACCCTGAGTACTGAGCACCCAGCACCCTGAGTACTGAGCACCGAGCACCCCGAGCACTGAGCACCCAGCACCCTGAGCACTGAGCACCCAGCACCCTGGGCACTGAGCACCCAGCACCCCGAGTACTGAGCACCGAGCACCCCGAGCACTGAGCACCCAGCACCCTGAGCACTGAGCACCCAGCACCCCGAGTACTGAGCACTGAGCACCCTGAGTACTGAGCACCCAGCACCCCGAGTACTGAGCACTGAGCACTATGAGTACTGAGCACCCAGCACCCTGAGTACTGAGCACCCAGTACCCTGAGCACTGAACACACAGAACCCTGAGTACTGAGCACCCCGAGCACTGAGCACCCAGCACCCTGAGCACTGAGGACCCAGCACCCTGAGTACTGAGCACCCAGCACCCTGAGCACTGAGCACCCAGCACCCTGAGTACTGAGCACGAGGCACCCTGAGCACTGAGCACCCAGCACCCTAAGTACTGAGCATCCAGCACCCCGAGCAATGAGCACCCAGCACCCTGAGTACTGAGCACTGAGCACCCAGCACCCCGAGCACTGAGCACTCAGCACCCTGTGTACTGAGCACTGAGTACCCAGCACCCCGAGCACTGAGCACCGAGCACCCTGAGTACTGAGCACTGAGCACCCAGCACCCCGAGCACTGAGCACTCAGCACCCTGTGTACTGAGCACTGAGCACCCAGCACCCCGAGCACTGAGCACCGAGCACCCTGAGTACTGAGCACCAAGCACACCGAGTACTGAGCACCCAGCACCCTGAGTACTGAGCACCCAGCACCCTGAGCACTGAGCACCCAGCACCCTGAGTACTGAGCACCCAGCACCCTGAGCACTGAGCACCCAGCACCCTGAGCACTGAGCACCCTGAGTACTGAGCACCCAGCACCCTAAGCACTGAGCACCCAGCACCCTGAGCCCTGAGCACCCAGCACCCTGAGCACTGAGCACTGAGCACCCTGAGTACTGAGCACTGAGCACCCTGAGCACTGAGCACCGAGCACCCTGAGTACTGAGCACTGAGCACCCTGAGCACTGAGCACCCAGCACCCTGAGTACTGAGCACCCAGCACCCTGAGCACTGAGCACCCAGCACGCTGAGTACTGAGCACTGAGCACCGTGAGTACTGAGTACCGAGCACCCTGAGTACTGAGCACCCAGCACCCTGAGCACTGAGCACCCAGCACAACGAGTACTGAGCACCCAGCACCCTGATTACTGAGCACCAAGCACCCCGAGCACTGAGCACCGAGCACCCCGAGCACTGAGCACCCATCACCCCGAGCACTGAGCACCCAGCACCCTGAGTACTGAGCACCCAGCACCCTGAGTACTGAACACCCAGCACCCTGAGTACTGAGCACCCAGCACCCAGAGTACTGAGCACTGAGCACTATGAGTACTGAGCACCCAGCACCCTGAGTACTGAGCACCCAGTACCCTGAGCACTGAACACACAGAACCCTGAGTACTGAGCACCCCGAGCACTGAGCACCCAGCACCCTGAGCACTGAGGACCCAGCACCCTGAGTACTGAGCACCCAGCACCCTGAGCACTGAGCACCCAGCACACTGAGTACTGAGCACGAGGCACCCTGAGCACTGAGCACCCAGCACCCTAAGTACTGAGCATCCAGCACCCCGAGCACTGAGCACCCAGCACCCTGAGTACTGAGCACTGAGCACCCAGCACCCCGAGCACTGAGCACTCAGCACCCTGTGTACTGAGCACTGAGTTCCCAGCACCCCGAGCACTGAGCACCGAGCACCCTGAGTACTGAGCACTGAGCACCCAGCACCCCGAGCATTGAGCACTCAGCACCCTGTGTACTGAGCACTGAGCACCCAGCACCCCGAGCACTGAGCACCGAGCACCCTGAGTACTGAGCACCCAGCACACCGAGTACTGAGCACCCAGCACCCTGAGTACTGAGCACCCAGCACCCCGAGCACTGAGCACCGAGCACCCTGAGTACTGAGCACCCAGCACCCCGAGCACTGAGCACCCAGCACCCTGAGTACTGAGCACCGAGCACCCTGAGTACTGAGCACCCAGCACCCTGAGCACTGAGCACCCAGCACCCTGAGCACTGAGCACCCAGCACCCTGAGCACTGAGCACCCAGCACCCTGAGTACTGAGCACCCAATGTACTGAGCACTGAGCACCCTGAGCACTGAGCACCCAGCACCCTGAGTACTGAGCACCCAGCACCCTGAGTACTGAGCACCCAATGTACTGAGCACCGAGCACCCTGAGCACTGAGCACCCAGCACCCTGAGTACTGAGCACCCAGCACCCTGAGCACTGAGCACCCTGAGTACTGAGCACTGAGCACCCTGAGTACTGAGCAATGAGCACCCTGAGTACTGAGCACCCAGCACCCTGAGTACTGAGCACCCAGCAAACTGAGCACTGAGCACCGAGCACCCTGAGCACTGAGCACCCAGCACCCTGAGCACTGAGCACCCTGAGTACTGAGCACTGAGCACCCTGAGTACTGAGCAATGAGCACCCTGAGTACTGAGCACCCAGCACCCTGAGTACTGAGCACCCAGCAAACTGAGCACTGAGCACCGAGCACCCTGAGCACTGAGCACCCAGCACCCTGAGCACTGAGCACCCAGCACCCTGAGCACTGAGCACCCAGCACCCCAAGCACTGAGCACCCAGCACCCTGAGTACTAAGCACCCAGCACCCTGAGTACTGAGCACCCAGCACCCCGAGCACTGAGCACCCAGCACCCTGAGTACTGAGCACTCAGCACCCTGAGCACTGAGCACCCAGCACCCTGAGTACTGAGCACCCAGCACCCTGAGTACTGAACACCCAGCACCCCGCGCACTGAGCACCCAGCACCCTGAGCACTGAGCAACGAGCACCCTGAGTACTGAGCACCCAGCACCCTGAGTACTGAGCACCCAGCACCCTGAGCACTGAGCACCCAGCACCCTGAGCACTGAGCACCCAGCACCCTGAGTACTGAGCACCCAGCACCGTGAGTACTGAACACCCAGCACCCTGAGCACTGAGCACTGAGCACCCAGCACCCTGAGCACTAAGCACTGAGCACCCAGCACCCTGAGCACTGAGCACCCAGCACCCCGAGCACTGAGCACCCAGCACCCTGAGCACCCAGCACCCTGAGCACTGAGCACCCTGAGCACTGAGCACTGAGCACCCAGCACCCTGAGTACTGAGCACCCAACACTCTGAGCACTGAGCACCCAGCACGCTGAGTACTGAGCCCTGAGCACCCAGCACCCTGAGTACTGAGCACCCAGCACCCCGAGCACTGAGCACCCAGCAACCTGTGTACTGAGCATCGAGCACCCCGAGAACTGAGCAACCAGCACCCCGAGCACTGAGCACCCAGCACCCCGAGCACTGAGCACCCAGCACCCCGAGCACTGAGCACCCTGAGTACTAAGCACCGAGCACCCTGAGCACTGAGCATCCAGCACCCTGAGCACTGAGCACCCAGCACCCTGAGTACTGAGCACCCAGCACCCCGAGCACTGAGCACCCAGCACCCTGAGTACTGAGCACCCAGCACCCTGATCACTGAGCATCGAGCACCCTGATCACTGAGCACCCAGCAACCTGAGGACTGAGCACCCAGCAACCCGAGCACTGAGCTCCCAGCACCCTGAGCACTGAGCACCCTGAGTACTGAGCACTGAGCACCCTGAGTACTGAGCACTGAGCACCCTGAGTAGTGAGCACCCAGCACCCTGAGTACTGAGCACCCAGCACCCTGAGAACTGAGCACCGAGCACCCTGAGCACGCAGCACCCTGAGCACTGAGCACCCAGCACCCCGAGCAGTGAGCACCCAGCACCCTGAGCCCTGAGCACCCTGAGTACTGAGCACTGAGCACCCTGAGTACTGAGCACCCAGCACCCTGAGTACTGAGCACCCAGCACCCTGAGTACTGAGCACCCAGCACCCTGAGCAATGAACACCCTGAGTACTGAGCACCCAGCACCCTGAGCAATGAGCACCCAGCACCCTGAGTACTGAGCAACCAGCACCCTGAGCACTGAGCACCCAGCACCCTGAGTACTGAGCATCCAGCACCCTGAGCACTGAGCACCCAGCTCCCTGAGTACTGAGCACTGAGCACCCAGCACCCCGAGCACTGAGCACCCAGCACCCTGTGTACTGAGCACTGAGTACCCAGCACCGCGAGGACTGAGCACCCAGCACCCTGAGCACTGAGCACCCTGAGTACTGAGCACTGAGCACCCTGCACCCTGAGTACTGAGCACCCAGCACCCTGAGCACTGAGCACCCTGAGTACTGAGCACCGAGCACCCTGACCACTGAGCACCCAGCACGCTGAGTACTGAGCACTGAGCACCCTGAGCACTGAGCACCCAGCACCCTGAGTACTGAGCACCGAGCACCCTGAGTACTGAGCACCCAGCACTCTGAGCACTGAGTACCCAGCACCCTGAGCACTGAGCACTGAGCACCCCGAGTACTGAGCACCGAGCACCCCGAGCACTGAGCACCCAGCACCCCGAGCACTGATCACCCAGCACCCTGAGCACTGAGCACCCTTAGTACTGAGCACTGAGCACCCTGAGTACTGAGCACTGAGCACCCTGAGTACTGAGCACCCAGCACCCTGTGTACTGAGCACTGAGTACCCAGCACCCCGAGCACTGAGCACCCAGCACCCTGAGCACTGAGCACCCTGAGTACTGAGCACTGAGCACCCTGCACCCTGAGTACTGAGCACCCAGCACCCTGAGCACTGAGCACCCTGAGTACTGAGCACCGAGCACCCTGACCACTGAGCACCCAGCACGCTGAGTACTGAGCACTGAGCACCCTGAGCACTGAGCACCCAGCACCCTGAGTACTGAGCACCGAGCACCCTGAGTACTAAGCACCCAGCACCCTGAGCACTGAGCACCCAGCACCATGAGCACTGAGCACCCAGCACCCTGAGCACTGAGCACCCTGCACCACCCTCAGTACTGAGCACCCAGCACCCCAAGCAAGGAGCACACAGCAACCTGAGTAATGAGAAGAGATCACCCTGAGTACTGAGCACCCAGCACCCTGAGTACTGAGCCCCCAGCACCCTGAGTACTGAGCACCCAGCACCCTGAGTACTGAGCACTGAGCACCCCGAGTACTGAGCACCCATCACCCCGAGCACTGAGCACCCAGCAACCTGAGTACTGAGAAGAGATCACCCTGAGTACTGAGCACCCAGCACCCTGAGTACTGAGCCCCCAGCACCCTGAGTACTGAGCACCCAGCACCACGAGCACTGTGCACCCAGCACCCCGAGAATGAGCACCCAGCACCCTGAGTACTGAGCACCGAGCTCCCCGAGCACTGAGCACCCTGAGTACTGAGCACCCAGCACCCCGATCACTGAGCACCCAGCACCCTGAGCACTGATCACCCAGCACCCTGAGCACTGAGCACAAAGCACCCTGAGTACTGAGCACCCAACAAGCAGAGTACTGAGCACCCAGCACCCTGAGCACTGAGCACCCAGCACCCTGAGTACTGAGCACCCAGCACCCTGTGCACTGAGCACTGAGCATTCAGCACCCGGAGCACTGAGCACCCTGAGCTCTTAGCACCCTGAGTACTGAGCACCCAGCACCCTGAGTACTGAGCACCCAGCACCCTGAGCACTGAGCACCCAGCACCCTGAGTACTGAGCACCCAGCACCCTGAGTACTGAGCACCGAGCACCCCGAGCACTGAGCATCCAGCACCCTGAGCACTGAGCACCCAGCACCCTCAGCACTGAGCACCGAGCACCCCGAGCACTGAGCACCCAGCACCCGAGAACTGTTCACCCAGCACCCTGAGCACTGAGCACCCAGCACCCCGAGTACTGAGCACCCAGCACCCCGAGTACTGAGCACTGAGCACCCTGAGTACTGAGCACCCAGCACCCCGAGTACTGAGCACTGAGCACTATGAGTACTGAGCACCCAGCACCCTGAGTACTGAGAACCCAGTACCCTGAGCACTGAACACACAGAACCCTGAGTACTGAGCACCCCGAGCACTGAGCACCCAGCACCCTGAGCACTGAGGACCCAGCACCCTGAGTACTGAGCACCCAGCACCCTGAGCACTGAGCACCCAGCACCCTGAGTACTGAGCACGAGGCACCCTGAGCACTGAGCACCCAGCACCCTAAGTACTGAGCATCCAGCACCCCGAGCACTGAGCACCCAGCACCCTGAGTACTGAGCACTGAGCACCCAGCACCCCGAGCACTGAGCACTCAGCACCCTGAGTACTGAGCACCCAGCACCCCGAGCACTGAGCACCCAGCACCCTGAGTACTGAGCACTGAGCACCCAGCACCCCGAGCACTGAGCACTCAGCACCCTGTGTACTGAGCACTGAGTACCCAGGACCCCGAGCACTGAACACCAAGCACGCTGAGTACTGATCACTGAGCACCCAGCACCCCGAGCACTGAGCACTCAGCACCCTGTGTACTGAGCACTGAGCACCCAGCACCCCGAGCACTGAGCACCGAGCACCCTGAGTACTGAGCACCCAGCACACCGAGTACTGAGCACCCAGCACCCTGAGTACTGAGCACCCAGCACCCCGAGCACTGAGCACCGAGCACCCCGAGCACTGAGCACCCAGCACCCCGAGCACTGAGCACCCAGCACCCTGAGTACTGAGCACCCAGCACCCCGAGCACTGAGCACCCAGCACCCTGAGTACTGAGCACCGAGCGCCCTGAGTACTGAGCACCCAGAACCCTGAGCACTGAGCACCCAGCACCCTGAGCACTGAGCACCCAGCACCCTGAGCACTGAGCACCCAGCACCCTGAGTACTGAGCACCCAATGTACTGAGCACTGAGCACCCTGAGCACTGAGCACCCAGCACCCTGAGTACTGAGCACCCAGCAACCTGAGTACTGAGCACCCAATGTACTGAGCACCGAGCACCCTGAGCACTGAGCACCCAGCACCCTGAGTACTGAGCACCCAGCACCCTGAGCACTGAGCACCCTGAGTACTGAGCACTGAGCACCCTGAGTACTGAGCAATGAGCACCCTGAGGACTGAGCACCCAGCACCCTGAGTACTGAGCACCCAGCAACCTGAGCACTGAGCACCGAGCACCCTGAGCACTGAGCACCCAGCACCCTGAGCACTGAGCACCCAGCACCCTGAGCACTGAGCACCCAGCACCCCGAGCACTGAGCACCCAGCACCCTGAGCACTGAGAACCCTGAGTACTGAGCACTGAGCACCCTGAGTACTGAGCACTGAGCACCCTGAGTATTGAGCACCCAGCACCCTGAGTACTGAGCACCCAGGACCCGGAGCAATGAGCACCCTGAGTACTGAGCACCCAGCACCCTGAGCACAGAGCACCGAGCACCCCGAGCACTGAGCACCCAGCACCCGGAGTACTGAGCACCCAGCACCCTGAGTACTAAGCACCGAGCACCCTGAGTACTGAGCACCCAGTACCCTGAGCACTGAACACACAGCACCCTGAGTACTGAGCTCCCCGAGCACTGAGCACCCAGCACCCTGAGCACTGAGCACCCTGAGTACTGAGCACTGAGCACCCTGCACCCTGAGTACTGAGCACCCAGCACCCTGAGCACTGAGCACCCTGAGTACTGAGCACCGAGCACCCTGACCACTGAGCACCCAGCACGCTGAGTACTGAGCACTGAGCACCCTGAGCACTGAGCACCCAGCACCTTGAGTACTGAGCACCGAGCACCCTGAGTACTGAGCACCCAGCACTCTGAGCACTGAGTACCCAGCACCCTGAGCACTGAGCACTGAGCACCCCGAGTACTGAGCACCGAGCACCCCGAGCACTGAGCACCCAGCACCCCGAGCACTGATCACCCAGCACCCTGAGCACTGAGCACCCTTAGTACTGAGCACTGAGCACCCTGAGTACTGAGCACTGAGCACCCTGAGTACTGAGCACCCAGCACCCTGTGTACTGAGCACTGAGTACCCAGCACCCCGAGCACTGAGCACCCAGCACCCTGAGCACTGAGCACCCTGAGTACTGAGCACTGAGCACCCTGCACCCTGAGTACTGAGCACCCAGCACCCTGAGCACTGAGCACCCTGAGTACTGAGCACCGAGCACCCTGACCACTGAGCACCCAGCACGCTGAGTACTGAGCACTGAGCACCCTGAGCACTGAGCACCCAGCACCCTGAGTACTGAGCACCGAGCACCCTGAGTACTAAGCACCCAGCACCCTGAGCACTGAGCACCCAGCACCATGAGCACTGAGCACCCAGCACCCTGAGCACTGAGCACCCTGCACCACCCTCAGTACTGAGCACCCAGCACCCCAAGCAAGGAGCACACAGCAACCTGAGTAATGAGAAGAGATCACCCTGAGTACTGAGCACCCAGCACCCTGAGTACTGAGCCCCCAGCACCCTGAGTACTGAGCACCCAGCACCCTGAGTACTGAGCACTGAGCACCCCGAGTACTGAGCACCCATCACCCCGAGCACTGAGCACCCAGCAACCTGAGTACTGAGAAGAGATCACCCTGAGTACTGAGCACCCAGCACCCTGAGTACTGAGCCCCCAGCACCCTGAGTACTGAGCACCCAGCACCACGAGCACTGTGCACCCAGCACCCCGAGAATGAGCACCCAGCACCCTGAATACTGAGATCCGAGCACCCTGAGTACTGAGCACCCAGCACCCTGAGTACTGAGCCCCCAGCACCCTGAGTACTGAGCACCCAGCACCCCGAGCACTGAGCACCCAGCACCCGGAGAATGAGCACCCAGCACCCTGAGTACTGAGCACCGAGCTCCCCGAGCACTGAGCACCCTGAGTACTGAGCACCCAGCACCCCGATCACTGAGCACCCAGCACCCTGAGCACTGATCACCCAGCACCCTGAGCACTGAGCACAAAGCACCCTGAGTACTGAGCACCCAACAAGCAGAGTACTGAGCACCCAGCACCCTGAGCACTGAGCACCCAGCACCCTGAGTACTGAGCACCCAGCACCCTGTGCACTGAGCACTGAGCATTCAGCACCCGGAGCACTGAGCACCCTGAGCTCTTAGCACCCTGAGTACTGAGCACCCAGCACCCTGAGTACTGAGCACCCAGCACCCTGAGCACTGAGCACCCAGCACCCTGAGTACTGAGCACCCAGCACCCTGAGTACTGAGCACCGAGCACCCCGAGCACTGAGCATCCAGCACCCTGAGCACTGAGCACCCAGCACCCTCAGCACTGAGCACCGAGCACCCCGAGCACTGAGCACCCAGCACCCGAGAACTGTTCACCCAGCACCCTGAGCACTGAGCACCCAGCACCCCGAGTACTGAGCACCCAGCACCCCGAGTACTGAGCACTGAGCACCCTGAGTACTGAGCACCCAGCACCCCGAGTACTGAGCACTGAGCACTATGAGTACTGAGCACCCAGCACCCTGAGTACTGAGAACCCAGTACCCTGAGCACTGAACACACAGAACCCTGAGTACTGAGCACCCCGAGCACTGAGCACCCAGCACCCTGAGCACTGAGGACCCAGCACCCTGAGTACTGAGCACCCAGCACCCTGAGCACTGAGCACCCAGCACCCTGAGTACTGAGCACGAGGCACCCTGAGCACTGAGCACCCAGCACCCTAAGTACTGAGCATCCAGCACCCCGAGCACTGAGCACCCAGCACCCTGAGTACTGAGCACTGAGCACCCAGCACCCCGAGCACTGAGCACTCAGCACCCTGAGTACTGAGCACCCAGCACCCCGAGCACTGAGCACCCAGCACCCTGAGTACTGAGCACTGAGCACCCAGCACCCCGAGCACTGAGCACTCAGCACCCTGTGTACTGAGCACTGAGTACCCAGGACCCCGAGCACTGAACACCAAGCACGCTGAGTACTGATCACTGAGCACCCAGCACCCCGAGCACTGAGCACTCAGCACCCTGTGTACTGAGCACTGAGCACCCAGCACCCCGAGCACTGAGCACCGAGCACCCTGAGTACTGAGCACCCAGCACACCGAGTACTGAGCACCCAGCACCCTGAGTACTGAGCACCCAGCACCCCGAGCACTGAGCACCGAGCACCGCGAGCACTGAGCACCCAGCACCCCGAGCACTGAGCACCCAGCACCCTGAGTACTGAGCACCCAGCACCCCGAGCACTGAGCACCCAGCACCCTGAGTACTGAGCACCGAGCGCCCTGAGTACTGAGCACCCAGAACCCTGAGCACTGAGCACCCAGCACCCTGAGCACTGAGCACCCAGCACCCTGAGCACTGAGCACCCAGCACCCTGAGTACTGAGCACCCAATGTACTGAGCACTGAGCACCCTGAGCACTGAGCACCCAGCACCCTGAGTACTGAGCACCCAGCAACCTGAGTACTGAGCACCCAATGTACTGAGCACCGAGCACCCTGAGCACTGAGCACCCAGCACCCTGAGTACTGAGCACCCAGCACCCTGAGCACTGAGCACCCTGAGTACTGAGCACTGAGCACCCTGAGTACTGAGCAATGAGCACCCTGAGGACTGAGCACCCAGCACCCTGAGTACTGAGCACCCAGCAACCTGAGCACTGAGCACCGAGCACCCTGAGCACTGAGCACCCAGCACCCTGAGCACTGAGCACCCAGCACCCTGAGCACTGAGCACCCAGCACCCCGAGCACTGAGCACCCAGCACCCTGAGCACTGAGAACCCTGAGTACTGAGCACTGAGCACCCTGAGTACTGAGCACTGAGCACCCTGAGTATTGAGCACCCAGCACCCTGAGTACTGAGCACCCAGGACCCGGAGCAATGAGCACCCTGAGTACTGAGCACCCAGCACCCTGAGCACAGAGCACCGAGCACCCCGAGCACTGAGCACCCAGCACCCGGAGTACTGAGCACCCAGCACCCTGAGTACTAAGCACCGAGCACCCTGAGTACTGAGCACCCAGTACCCTGAGCACTGAACACACAGCACCCTGAGTACTGAGCTCCCCGAGCACTGAGCACCCAGCACCCTGAGCACTGAGGACCCAGCACCCTGAGTACTGAGCACCCAGCACCCTGAGCACTGAGCACCCAGCACCCTGAGTACTGAGCACCCAGCACCCTGAGCACTGAGCACCCAGCACACTGAGTACTGAGCATCCAGCACCCTGAGCACTGAGCAGCCAGCACCCTGAGTACTGAGCACTGAGCACCCAGCACCCAGAGCACTGAGCACTCAGCACCCTGTGTACTGAGCACTGAGCACCCAGCACCCTGAGCACTGAGCACCCTGAGCACTGAGCACCCAGCACCCCGAGCACTGAGCACCCAGCACCCTGAGCACTGAGCACTGAGCACCCTGAGTACTGAGCACTGAGCACCCTGAGCACTGAGCACAGAGCACCCTGAGTACTGAGCACTGAGCACCCTGAGCACTGAGCACCCAGCACCCTGAGTACTGAGCACCCAGCACCCTGAGCACTGAGGACCGAGCACCCTGAGTACTAAGCACCCAGCACCCTGAGTACTGAGCACCCAGCACCCTGAGCACTGAGCACCCAGCACGCTGAGTACTGAGCACTGAGCACCCTGAGTACTGAGCACCGAGCACCCTGAGCACTGAGCACCCAGCACGATGAGTACTGAGCTCTGAGCACTCTGAGTACTGAGCACCGAGCACCCTGAGTACTGAGCACCCAGCACTCTGAGCACTGAGCACCCAGCACCCTGAGCACTGAGCACCCAGCACCCCGAGCACTGAGCACCCAGCAACATGAGCACTGAGCACCCAGCACCCCGAGCACTGAGCACCCAGCACCCTGAGCACTGAGCACTGAGCACCATAAGTACTGAGCACTGAGCACCCTGAGTACTGAGCACCCAGCACCCTGAGTACTGAGCACCCAACGTACTGAGCACCGAGTACCCCGAGCACTGAGCACCCAGCACCCTGAGTACTGAGCACCCAGCACCCCGAGCACTGAGCTCCCAGCACCCTGAGTAGTGAGCACCGAGCACCCTGAGTACTGAGCACCCAGCACCCTGAGTACTGAGCACCCAGCGTACTGAGCACCGAGCACCCAGCACCCTGAGTACTGAGCACCCAGCACCCTGAGCACTGAGCACCCAGCACCCTGAGTACTGAGCACTGAGCACCCTGAGTACTGAGCACCGAGCACCCCGAGCACTGAGCACCCAGCACCCCGAGCACCGAGCACCCAGCACCCTGAGCACTGAGCACCCAGCACCCTGAGCACTGAGCACCCAGCACCCTGAGTACTGAGCACCCAGCACCTGAGTACTGAGCACCCAACGTACTGAGCACCGAGCACCCTGACCACTGAGCACCCAGCACCCTGAGTACTGAGCACCCAGCACCCTGAGCAATGAGCACCCTGTGTACTGAGCACCCAGCACCTTGAGCACTGAGCACCCAGCACCCCGAGCACTGAGCACCCAGAACCCTGTGTACTGAGCACCCAGCACCCTGAGCACTGAGCACCGAGCACCCTGAGTACTGAACACCCAGCACCCTGAGCACTGAGCACTGAGCACCCAGCACCCTGAGCACTGAGCACTGAGCACCCAGCACCCCGAGCACTGAGCACCCTGCACCCTGAGCACCCAGCACCCTGAGCACTGAGCACCCTGAGCACTGAGCACCCTGAGCACTGAGCACTGAGCACCCAGCACCCTGAGTACTGAGCACCCAACACTCTGAGCACTGAGCACCCAGCACGCTGAGTACTGAGCACTGAACACACAGCACCCTGAGTACTGAGCAACCAGCACCTCGAGCACTGAGCACCCAGCGCCCCGAGCACTGAGCACCCAGCACCCCGAGCACTGAGCACTGAGCACACTAAGCACTGAGCACCCAGCACCCCGAGTACTGAGCACTGAGCACCCTGAGTACTGAGCACCCAGCACCCCGAGTACTGAGCACTGAGCACCCTGAGTACTGAGCACCCAGCACCCTGAGCACTGAGAACCCTGAGTACTGAGCACCGAGCACCCTGACTACTGAGCACCCAGCACCCTGAGCACTGAGCACGTAGCACCCCGAGGACTGAGCACCCAGCACCCTGAGCACTGAGCACCCAGCACCTTGAGTACTGAGCACCGAGCACCCCGAGAACTGAGCACCCAGCACGCTGAATACTGAGCACCCAGCACCCTGAGCACTGAGCACCAAGCACCCCGAGCACTGAGCACCCAGCACCCCGAGCACTGAGCACCCAGCACCCTGAGTACTGAGCACCCAACACCCAGAGTCCAGAGCACCCAGCACCCTGAGCACTGAGCACTCAGCACCCTGAGTACTGAGCACCCAGCACCCTGAGTACTGAGCACCCAGCACCCTGAGCACTGAGCACTGAGCACCCAACACCCTGAGCACTGAGCACTGAGCACCCAGCACCCCGAGCACTGAGCACCCAGCACCCCGCGCACTGAGCACCCAGCACCCTGAGCACTGAGCACCCAGCACCCTGAGTACTGAGCACCCAGCACCATGAGTACTGAGCACCCAGCACCCTGAGTACTGTGCACTCAGCACCCTGAGTACTGAGCACCGAGCACCCCGAGCACTGAGCACCCAGCACCCTGAGCACTGAGCACCCTGAGGACTGAGTACCCAGCACCCTGAGCACTGAGCACCCAGCACCCTGAGTACTGAGCACCCAGCACCCTGAGCACTGAGCACCCAGGACCCCGAGCACTGAGCACCCAGCACCCTGAGCACTGAGCACCCAGCACCCTGAGTACTGAGCACCCAGCACCCTGAGCACTGAGCACCAAGCACCCTGAGCACTGAGAACCCAGCACCCTGAGTACTGAGCACCCAGCACCCTGAGTACTGAGTACCCAGCACCCTGAGCACTGAGCACCCAGCACCCTGAGTACTGAGCACCGAGCACCCTGAATACTGAGCACCCAGGACCCTTAGTACTGAGCACCCAGCACCCTGAGCACTGAGCACCCGGCACCCTGAGTACTGAGCACCCAGCACCACCCTCAGCACTGAGCACCCAGCACCCCGAGCACTGAGCACACAGCACCCCGAGCACTGAGCACCCAGCACCCTGAGTACTGAGCACCCAGCACCCTGAGTACTGAGCACTGAGCACCCTGAGTACTGAGCACCCAGCACCCTGAGCACTGAGAACGGAGCACCCCGAGGACTGGGCATCCAGCACCCTGAGCACTGAGCACCCAGCACCTTGAGTACTGAGCACCGAGCACCCCGAGAACTGAGCACCCAGCACGCTGAATACTGAGCACCCAGCACCCTGAGCACTGAGCACCCAGCACCCCGAGCACTGAGCACCCAGCACCCCGAGCACTGAGCACCCAGCACCCTGAGTACTGAGCACCCAACACCCAGAGTCCTGAGCACCCAGCACCCTGAGCACTGAGCACCCAGCACCCTGTGTACTGAGCACCCAGCACCCTGAGTACTGAGCACCCAGCACCCTGAGCACTGAGCACTGAGTACCCAACACCCTGAGCACTGAGCACTGAGCACCCAGCTCCCCGAGCACTGAGCACCCAGCACCCCGCGCACTGAGCACCCATCACCCTGAGCACTGAGCACCCAGCACCCTGAGTACTGAGCACCCAGCACCATGAGTACTGAGCACCCAGCACCCTGAGTACTGAGCACTCAGCACCCTGAGTACTGAGCACCGAGCACCCCGAGCACTGAGCACCCAGCACCCTGAGCACTGAGCACCCTGAGGACTGAGTACCCAGCACCCTGAGCACTGAGCACCCAGCACCCTGAGTACTGAGCACCGATCACCCTGAGCACTGAGCACCCAGGACCCCGAGCATTGAGCACCCAGCACCCTGAGTACAGAGCACCCAGCACCCCGAGTACTGAGCACCCAGCACCCCGAGCACTGAGCAGCCAGCACCCTGAGTACTGAGCACCCTGAGTACTGAGCACCAAGCACCCTGAGAACTGAGCACCCAGCACCCTGAGTACTGAGCACCCAGCCCCCTGAGTACTGAGTACCCAGCACCCTGAGCACTGAGCACCCAGCACCCTGAGTACTGAGCACCGAGCACCCTGAATACTGAGCACCCAGGACGCTTAGTACTGAGCACCCAGCACCCTGAGCTCTGAGCACCCAGCACCCTGAGTATTGAGCACCCAGCACCACCCTCAGCACTGAGCACCCAGCACCCCGAGCAAGGAGCACCCAGCACCCCGAGCACTGAGCACCCAGCACCCTGAGTACTGAGCACCCAGCACCCTGAGTACTGAGCACTGAGCACCCCGAGTACTGAGCACCCATCACCCCGAGCACTGAGCACCCAGCAACCTGAGTACTGAGAAGAGATCACCCTGAGTACTGAGCACCCAGAACCCTGAGTACTGAGCCCCCAGCACCCTGAGTACTGAGCACCCAGCACCCCGAGCACTGAGCACCCAGCACCCCGAGAATGAGCACCCAGCACCCTGAATACTGAGATCCGAGCACCCTGAGTACTCAGCACCCAGCACCCTGAGTACTGAGCCCCCAGCACCCTGAGTACTGAGCACCCAGCACCCCGAGCACTGAGCACCCAGCACCCGGAGAATGAGCACCCAGCACCCTGAGTACTGAGCACCCAGCACCCTGAGTACTGAGCACTAAGCACCCAGAGCACTGAGCACCCAGCACCCCGAGCACGGAGCACCCAGGACCCCGAGCACTGAGTATTGAGCACCCAGCACCCTGAGTACTGAGCACCGAGCTCCCCGAGCACTGAGCACCCTGAGTACTGAGCACCAAGCACCCCGATCACTGAGCACCCAGCACCCTGAGCACTGATCACCCAGCACCCTGAGCACTGAGCACCCAGCACCCTGAGTACTGAGCACCCAACAACCAGAGTACTGAGCACCCAGCACCCTGAGCACTGAGCACCCAGCACCCTGAGTACTGAGCACCCAGCACCCTGAGTACTGAGCACCCAGCACCCTGAGCACTGAGCACTGAGCACCCAGCACCCTGAGCACTGAGCACTGAGCACCCAGCACCCCGAGCACTGAGCACCCAGCACCCTGAGCACCCAGCACCCTGAGCACTGAGCACCCTGAGCACTGAGCACCCAGCACCCTGAGCACTGAGCACTGAGCACCCAGCACCCCGAGCACTGAGCACCCAGCACCCTGAGCACCCAGCACCCTGAGCACTGAGCACCCCGAGCACTGAGCACCCAGCACCCTGAGCACTGAGGACCCAGCACCCTGAGTACTGAGCACCCAGCACCCTGAGCACTGAGCACCCAGCACCCTGAGTACTGAGCACGAGGCACCCTGAGCACTGAGCACCCAGCACCCTAAGTACTGAGCATCCAGCACCCCGAGCACTGAGCACCCAGCACCCTGAGTACTGAGCACTGAGCACCCAGCACCCCGAGCACTGAGCACTCAGCACCCTGAGTACTGAGCACCCAGCACCCCGAGCACTGAGCACCCAGCACCCTGAGTACTGAGCACTGAGCACCCAGCACCCCGAGCACTGAGCACTCAGCACCCTGTGTACTGAGCACTGAGTACCCAGGACCCCGAGCACTGAACACCAAGCACGCTGAGTACTGATCACTGAGCACCCAGCACCCCGAGCACTGAGCACTCAGCACCCTGTGTACTGAGCACTGAGCACCCAGCACCCCGAGCACTGAGCACCGAGCACCCTGAGTACTGAGCACCCAGCACACCGAGTACTGAGCACCCAGCACCCTGAGTACTGAGCACCCAGCACCCCGAGCACTGAGCACCGAGCACCCCGAGCACTGAGCACCCAGCACCCCGAGCATTGAGCACCCAGCACCCTGAGTACTGAGCACCCAGCACCCCGAGCACTGAGCACCCAGCACCCTGAGTACTGAGCACCGAGCGCCCTGAGTACTGAGCACCCAGAACCCTGAGCACTGAGCACCCAGCACCCTGAGCACTGAGCACCCAGCACCCTGAGCACTGAGCACCCAGCACCCTGAGTACTGAGCACCCAATGTACTGAGCACTGAGCACCCTGAGCACTGAGCACCCAGCACCCTGAGTACTGAGCACCCAGCAACCTGAGTACTGAGCACCCAATGTACTGAGCACCGAGCACCCTGAGCACTGAGCACCCAGCACCCTGAGTACTGAGCACCCAGCACCCTGAGCACTGAGCACCCTGAGTACTGAGCACTGAGCACCCTGAGTACTGAGCAATGAGCACCCTGAGGACTGAGCACCCAGCACCCTGAGTACTGAGCACCCAGCAACCTGAGCACTGAGCACCGAGCACCCTGAGCACTGAGCACCCAGCACCCTGAGCACTGAGCACCCAGCACCCTGAGCACTGAGCACCCAGCACCCCGAGCACTGAGCACCCAGCACCCTGAGCACTGAGAACCCTGAGTACTGAGCACTGAGCACCCTGAGTACTGAGCACTGAGCACCCTGAGTATTGAGCACCCAGCACCCTGAGTACTGAGCACCCAGGACCCGGAGCAATGAGCACCCTGAGTACTGAGCACCCAGCACCCTGAGCACAGAGCACCGAGCACCCCGAGCACTGAGCACCCAGCACCCGGAGTACTGAGCACCCAGCACCCTGAGTACTAAGCACCGAGCACCCTGAGTACTGAGCACCCAGTACCCTGAGCACTGAACACACAGCACCCTGAGTACTGAGCTCCCCGAGCACTGAGCACCCAGCACCCTGAGCACTGAGGACCCAGCACCCTGAGTACTGAGCACCCAGCACCCTGAGCACTGAGCACCCAGCACCCTGAGTACTGAGCACCCAGCACCCTGAGCACTGAGCACCCAGCACACTGAGTACTGAGCATCCAGCACCCTGAGCACTGAGCAGCCAGCACCCTGAGTACTGAGCACCCAGCACCCTGAGCACTGAGCACCCAGCACCCTGAGTACTGAGCACCCAGCACCCTGAGCACTGAGCACCCAGCACACTGAGTACTGAGCATCCAGCACCCTGAGCACTGAGCAGCCAGCACCCTGAGTACTGAGCACTGAGCACCCAGCACCCAGAGCACTGAGCACTCAGCACCCTGTGTACTGAGCACTGAGCACCCAGCACCCTGAGCACTGAGCACCCTGAGCACTGAGCACCCAGCACCCCGAGCACTGAGCACCCAGCACCCTGAGCACTGAGCACTGAGCACCCTGAGTACTGAGCACTGAGCACCCTGAGCACTGAGCACAGAGCACCCTGAGTACTGAGCACTGAGCACCCTGAGCACTGAGCACCCAGCACCCTGAGTACTGAGCACCCAGCACCCTGAGCACTGAGGACCGAGCACCCTGAGTACTACGCACCCAGCACCCTGAGTACTGAGCACCCAGCACCCTGAGCACTGAGCACCCAGCACGCTGAGTACTGAGCACTGAGCACCCTGAGTACTGAGCACCGAGCACCCTGAGCACTGAGCACCCAGCACGATGAGTACTGAGCTCTGAGCACTCTGAGTACTGAGCACCGAGCACCCTGAGTACTGAGCACCCAGCACTCTGAGCACTGAGCACCCAGCACCCTGAGCACTGAGCACCCAGCACCCCGAGCACTGAGCACCCAGCAACATGAGCACTGAGCACCCAGCACCCCGAGCACTGAGCACCCAGCACCCTGAGCACTGAGCACTGAGCACCATAAGTACTGAGCACTGAGCACCCTGAGTACTGAGCACCCAGCACCCTGAGTACTGAGCACCCAACGTACTGAGCACCGAGTACCCCGAGCACTGAGCACCCAGCACCCTGAGTACTGAGCACCCAGCACCCCGAGCACTGAGCTCCCAGCACCCTGAGTAGTGAGCACCGAGCACCCTGAGTACTGAGCACCCAGCACCCTGAGTACTGAGCACCCAGCGTACTGAGCACCGAGCACCCAGCACCCTGAGTACTGAGCACCCAGCACCCTGAGCACTGAGCACCCAGCACCCTGAGTACTGAGCACTGAGCACCCTGAGTACTGAGCACCGAGCACCCCGAGCACTGAGCACCCAGCACCCCGAGCACCGAGCACCCAGCACCCTGAGCACTGAGCACCCAGCACCCTGAGCACTGAGCACCCAGCACCCTGAGTACTGAGCACCCAGCACCTGAGTACTGAGCACCCAACGTACTGAGCACCGAGCACCCTGACCACTGAGCACCCAGCACCCTGAGTACTGAGCACCCAGCACCCTGAGCAATGAGCACCCTGTGTACTGAGCACCCAGCACCTTGAGCACTGAGCACCCAGCACCCCGAGCACTGAGCACCCAGAACCCTGTGTACTGAGCACCCAGCACCCTGAGCACTGAGCACCGAGCACCCTGAGTACTGAACACCCAGCACCCTGAGCACTGAGCACTGAGCACCCAGCACCCTGAGCACTGAGCACTGAGCACCCAGCACCCCGAGCACTGAGCACCCTGCACCCTGAGCACCCAGCACCCTGAGCACTGAGCACCCTGAGCACTGAGCACCCTGAGCACTGAGCACTGAGCACCCAGCACCCTGAGTACTGAGCACCCAACACTCTGAGCACTGAGCACCCAGCACGATGAGTACTGAGCACTGAACACACAGCACCCTGAGTACTGAGCAACCAGCACCTCGAGCACTGAGCACCCAGCGCCCCGAGCACTGAGCACCCAGCACCCCGAGCACTGAGCACTGAGCACACTAAGCACTGAGCACCCAGCACCCCGAGTACTGAGCACTGAGCACCCTGAGTACTGAGCACCCAGCACCCCGAGTACTGAGCACTGAGCACCCTGAGTACTGAGCACCCAGCACCCTGAGCACTGAGAACCCTGAGTACTGAGCACCGAGCACCCTGACTACTGAGCACCCAGCACCCTGAGCACTGAGCACGTAGCACCCCGAGGACTGAGCACCCAGCACCCTGAGCACTGAGCACCCAGCACCTTGAGTACTGAGCACCGAGCACCCCGAGAACTGAGCACCCAGCATGCTGAATACTGAGCACCCAGCACCCTGAGCACTGAGCACCAAGCACCCCGAGCACTGAGCACCCAGCACCCCGAGCACTGAGCACCCAGCACCCTGAGTACTGAGCACCCAACACCCAGAGTCCAGAGCACCCAGCACCCTGAGCACTGAGCACTCAGCACCCTGAGTACTGAGCACCCAGCACCCTGAGTACTGAGCACCCAGCACCCTGAGCACTGAGCACTGAGCACCCAACACCCTGAGCACTGAGCACTGAGCACCCAGCACCCCGAGCACTGAGCACCCAGCACCCCGCGCACTGAGCACCCAGCACCCTGAGCACTGAGCACCCAGCACCCTGAGTACTGAGCACCCAGCACCATGAGTACTGAGCACCCAGCACCCTGAGTACTGTGCACTCAGCACCCTGAGTACTGAGCACCGAGCACCCCGAGCACTGAGCACCCAGCACCCTGAGCACTGAGCACCCTGAGGACTGAGTACCCAGCACCCTGAGCACTGAGCACCCAGCACCCTGAGTACTGAGCACCCAGCACCCTGAGCACTGAGCACCCAGGACCCCGAGCACTGAGCACCCAGCACCCTGAGCACTGAGCACCCAGCACCCTGAGTACTGAGCTCCCAGCACCCTGAGCACTGAGCACCAAGCACCCTGAGCACTGAGAACCCAGCACCCTGAGTACTGAGCACCCAGCACCCTGAGTACTGAGTACCCAGCACCCTGAGCACTGAGCACCCAGCACCCTGAGTACTGAGCACCGAGCACCCTGAATACTGAGCACCCAGGACCCTTAGTACTGAGCACCCAGCACCCTGAGCACTGAGCACCCGGCACCCTGAGTACTGAGCACCCAGCACCACCCTCAGCACTGAGCACCCAGCACCCCGAGCACTGAGCACACAGCACCCCGAGCACTGAGCACCCAGCACCCTGAGTACTGAGCACCCAGCACCCTGAGTACTGAGCACTGAGCACCCTGAGTACTGAGCACCCAGCACCCTGAGCACTGAGAACGGAGCACCCCGAGGACTGGGCATCCAGCACCCTGAGCACTGAGCACCCAGCACCTTGAGTACTGAGCACCGAGCACCCCGAGAACTGAGCACCCAGCACGCTGAATACTGAGCACCCAGCACCCTGAGCACTGAGCACCCAGCACCCCGAGCACTGAGCACCCAGCACCCCGAGCACTGAGCACCCAGCACCCTGAGTACTGAGCACCCAACACCCAGAGTCCTGAGCACCCAGCACCCTGAGCACTGAGCACCCAGCACCCTGTGTACTGAGCACCCAGCACCCTGAGTACTGAGCACCCAGCACCCTGAGCACTGAGCACTGAGTACCCAACACCCTGAGCACTGAGCACTGAGCACCCAGCACCCCGAGCACTGAGCACCCAGCACCCCGCGCACTGAGCACCCAGCACCCTGAGCACTGAGCACCCAGCACCCTGAGTACTGAGCACCCAGCACCATGAGTACTGAGCACCCAGCACCCTGAGTACTGAGCACTCAGCACCCTGAGTACTGAGCACCGAGCACCCCGAGCACTGAGCACCCAGCACCCTGAGCACTGAGCACCCTGAGGACTGAGTACCCAGCACCCTGAGCACTGAGCACCCAGCACCCTGAGTACTGAGCACCGATCCCCCTGAGCACTGAGCACCCAGGACCCCGAGCATTGAGCACCCAGCACCCTGAGTACAGAGCACCCAGCACCCCGAGTACTGAGCACCCAGCACCCCGAGCACTGAGCAGCCAGCACCCTGAGTACTGAGCACCCTGAGTACTGAGCACCAAGCACCCTGAGAACTGAGCACCCAGCACCCTGAGTACTGAGCACCCAGCCCCCTGAGTACTGAGTACCCAGCACCCTGAGCACTGAGCACCCAGCACCCTGAGTACTGAGCACCGAGCACCCTGAATACTGAGCACCCAGGACGCTTAGTACTGAGCACCCAGCACCCTGAGCTCTGAGCACCCAGCACCCTGAGTATTGAGCACCCAGCACCACCCTCAGCACTGAGCACCCAGCACCCCGAGCAAGGAGCACCCAGCACCCCGAGCACTGAGCACCCAGCACCCTGAGTACTGAGCACCCAGCACCCTGAGTACTGAGCACTGAGCACCCCGAGTACTGAGCACCCATCACCCCGAGCACTGAGCACCCAGCAACCTGAGTACTGAGAAGAGATCACCCTGAGTACTGAGCACCCAGAACCCTGAGTACTGAGCCCCCAGCACCCTGAGTACTGAGCACCCAGCACCCCGAGCACTGAGCACCCAGCACCCCGAGAATGAGCACCCAGCACCCTGAATACTGAGATCCGAGCACCCTGAGTACTCAGCACCCAGCACCCTGAGTACTGAGCCCCCAGCACCCTGAGTACTGAGCACCCAGCACCCCGAGCACTGAGCACCCAGCACCCGGAGAATGAGCACCCAGCACCCTGAGTACTGAGCACCCAGCACCCTGAGTACTGAGCACTAAGCACCCAGAGCACTGAGCACCCAGCACCCCGAGCACGGAGCACCCAGGACCCCGAGCACTGAGTATTGAGCACCCAGCACCCTGAGTACTGAGCACCGAGCTCCCCGAGCACTGAGCACCCTGAGTACTGAGCACCAAGCACCCCGATCACTGAGCACCCAGCACCCTGAGCACTGATCACCCAGCACCCTGAGCACTGAGCACCCAGCACCCTGAGTACTGAGCACCCAACAACCAGAGTACTGAGCACCCAGCACCCTGAGCACTGAGCACCCAGCACCCTGAGTACTGAGCACCCAGCACCCTGAGTACTGAGCACCCAGCACCCTGAGCACTGAGCACTGAGCACCCAGCACCCTGAGCACTGAGCACTGAGCACCCAGCACCCCGAGCACTGAGCACCCAGCACCCTGAGCACCCAGCACCCTGAGCACTGAGCACCCTGAGCACTGAGCACCCAGCACCCTGAGCACTGAGCACTGAGCACCCAGCACCCCGAGCACTGAGCACCCAGCACCCTGAGCACCCAGCACCCTGAGCACTGAGCACCCCGAGCACTGAGCACCCAGCACCCTGAGCACTGAGGACCCAGCACCCTGAGTACTGAGCACCCAGCACCCTGAGCACTGAGCACCCAGCACCCTGAGTACTGAGCACGAGGCACCCTGAGCACTGAGCACCCAGCACCCTAAGTACTGAGCATCCAGCACCCCGAGCACTGAGCACCCAGCACCCTGAGTACTGAGCACTGAGCACCCAGCACCCCGAGCACTGAGCACTCAGCACCCTGAGTACTGAGCACCCAGCACCCCGAGCACTGAGCACCCAGCACCCTGAGTACTGAGCACTGAGCACCCAGCACCCCGAGCACTGAGCACTCAGCACCCTGTGTACTGAGCACTGAGTACCCAGGACCCCGAGCACTGAACACCAAGCACGCTGAGTACTGATCACTGAGCACCCAGCACCCCGAGCACTGAGCACTCAGCACCCTGTGTACTGAGCACTGAGCACCCAGCACCCCGAGCACTGAGCACCGAGCACCCTGAGTACTGAGCACCCAGCACACCGAGTACTGAGCACCCAGCACCCTGAGTACTGAGCACCCAGCACCCCGAGCACTGAGCACCGAGCACCCCGAGCACTGAGCACCCAGCACCCCGAGCACTGAGCACCCAGCACCCTGAGTACTGAGCACCCAGCACCCCGAGCACTGAGCACCCAGCACCCTGAGTACTGAGCACCGAGCGCCCTGAGTACTGAGCACCCAGAACCCTGAGCACTGAGCACCCAGCACCCTGAGCACTGAGCACCCAGCACCCTGAGCACTGAGCACCCAGCACCCTGAGTACTGAGCACCCAATGTACTGAGCACTGAGCACCCTGAGCACTGAGCACCCAGCACCCTGAGTACTGAGCACCCAGCAACCTGAGTACTGAGCACCCAATGTACTGAGCACCGAGCACCCTGAGCACTGAGCACCCAGCACCCTGAGTACTGAGCACCCAGCACCCTGAGCACTGAGCACCCTGAGTACTGAGCACTGAGCACCCTGAGTACTGAGCAATGAGCACCCTGAGGACTGAGCACCCAGCACCCTGAGTACTGAGCACCCAGCAACCTGAGCACTGAGCACCGAGCACCCTGAGCACTGAGCACCCAGCACCCTGAGCACTGAGCACCCAGCACCCTGAGCACTGAGCACCCAGCACCCCGAGCACTGAGCACCCAGCACCCTGAGCACTGAGAACCCTGAGTACTGAGCACTGAGCACCCTGAGTACTGAGCACTGAGCACCCTGAGTATTGAGCACCCAGCACCCTGAGTACTGAGCACCCAGGACCCGGAGCAATGAGCACCCTGAGTACTGAGCACCCAGCACCCTGAGCACAGAGCACCGAGCACCCCGAGCACTGAGCACCCAGCACCCGGAGTACTGAGCACCCAGCACCCTGAGTACTAAGCACCGAGCACCCTGAGTACTGAGCACCCAGTACCCTGAGCACTGAACACACAGCACCCTGAGTACTGAGCTCCCCGAGCACTGAGCACCCAGCACCCTGAGCACTGAGGACCCAGCACCCTGAGTACTGAGCACCCAGCACCCTGAGCACTGAGCACCCAGCACCCTGAGTACTGAGCACCCAGCACCCTGAGCACTGAGCACCCAGCACACTGAGTACTGAGCATCCAGCACCCTGAGCACTGAGCAGCCAGCACCCTGAGTACTGAGCACTGAGCACCCAGCACCCAGAGCACTGAGCACTCAGCACCCTGTGTACTGAGCACTGAGCACCCAGCACCCTGAGCACTGAGCACCCTGAG
>NW_024544643.1:0-99481 GCF_018167655.1 Microtus oregoni
GGTGCTCAGTGCTCAGTACTCAGGGTGCTGGGTGCTCAGTGCTCAGGGTGCTGGGTGTGCTCAGTGCTCAGGGTGCTGGGTGCTCAGTGCTCAGGGTGCTGGGTACTCCAGTGCTCAGGGTGCTGGGTGCTCAGTACTCAGGGTACTGGGTGCTCAGTGCTCAGGGTGCTGGGTTCTCAGTGCTCAGGGTGCTGGGTGCTCAGTGCTCGGGGTGCTGGGTGCTCAGTGCTCGATGTGCTCGGTGCTCAGTACTCAGTGTGCTGGGTGCTCAGTGCTCGAGGTGCTCAGTACTCAGGGTGCTGTATGTCAGTGTTCAGGGTGCTGGGTGCTCAGTACTCAGGGTGCTCGGTGCTTAGTACTCAGGGTGCTGGGTGCTCAGTACTCCGGGTGCTGGGTGCTCAGTGCTCGGGGTGCTCGGTGCTCAGTACTCAGTGCTCAGGGTGCTCAGTGCTCAGTGCTCAGGGTGCTGGGTGTTCAGTGCTCGGGGTGCTGGGTGCTCAGTGCTCGGGGGTGCTGGGTGCTCAGTGCTCAGTACTCAGGGTGCTGGGGTGCTTAGTACTCGGGGTGCTGGGTGCTCAGTGCTCAGTACTCAGGGTGCTGGGTGCTCAGTGCTCAGGTGCTGGGTGCTCAGTGCTCAGGGTGCTGGGTGCTCAGTGCTCAGGGTGCTGGGTACTCAGTGCTCAGGGTGTTGGTGTGCTCAGTACTCAGGGTACTGGGTGCTCAGTGCTCAGGGTGCTGGGTGCTCAGTGCTCGGGTTGCTGGGTGCTCAGTGCTCGGGGTGCTGGGTGCTCAGTGCTCGATGTGCTCGGTGCTCAGTACTCAGTGTGCTGGGTGCTCAGTGCTCGAGGTGCTCGGTACTCAGGGTGCTGTATGTTCAGTGTTCAGGGTGCTGGGTGCTCAGTACTCAGGGTGATCGGTGCTTAGTACTCAGGGTGCTGGGTGCTCAGTACTCCGGGTGCTGGGTGCTCAGTGCTCGGGGTGCTCGGTGCTCAGTACTGAGTGCTCAGCGTGCTCAGTGCTCAGTGGTCAGGGTGCTGGTGTTCAGTACTCAGGGTGCTGGGTGCTCAGTACTCAGGGTGCTGGGGTGCTCAGTACTCGGGGTGCTCGGTGCTCATTGCTCAGGGTGCTGGGTGCTCAGTACTCAGGGTGCCTGGGTGCTCAGTGCTCAGGGTTCTGGGTACTCAGTTCTCAGGGTGCTCAGTGCTCAGTACTCGGGGTGCTGGGTGCTCATTCTTGGGGTGCTGGGTGCTCAGTGCTCGGGGTGCTGGGTGCGCAGTACTCAGGGTGCTGGGTGCTCAGTACTCAGGGTGCTCATTGCTTAGGGTGCTGGGTGCTCAGTACTCAGGGTGCTGGGTGCTCAGTGCTCGGGGTGCTCGGAGCTCAGTACTCAGGGTGCTGGGTGCTCAGTACTCGCGGTGCTCGGTGCTCAGTACTCAGGGTGCTGGGTGCTCAGTGCTCGGGCGTGCTGGGTGCTCAGTGCTTAGTACTCAGGGTGCTGGGTGCTCAGTGCTCAAGGGTGCTGTGTGTTCAGTGCTCAGGGTGCTGGGTGCTCAGTGCTCAGGGTGCTGGGTACTCAGTGCTCAGGGTGCTGGGTGCTCAGTACTCAGGGTGCTGGGTGCTCAGTACTCAGGGTGCTGGGTGCTCAGTGCTCGTGGTGCTATGTGCTCAGTGCTCGCGGTGCTGGGTTCTCAGTGCTCGATGGTGCTCAGTACTCAGGGTGCTTTGTATTCAGTGCTCAGGGTGCTGGGGTGCTCAGTACTCAGGGTGCTCGGTGCTTAGTACTCATGGTGCTGGGTGCTCAGTACTCCGGGTGCTGGGTGCTCAGTGCTCGGGGTGCTCGGTGCTCAGTGCTCAAGGTGCTGGGTGCTCAGTACTCAGGGAGCTCAGTGCTCAGGATGCTGGGTGCTCAGTACTCAGGGTGCTCGGTGCTTAGTACTCAGGGTGCAGGGTGCTCAGTACTCCGGGTGCTGGGTGCTCAGTGCTCGGGGTGCTCGGTGCTTAGTACTCAGGGTGCTGGGTGCTCAGTACTCCCGGGTGCTGGGTGCTCAGTGCTCGGGGTGCTGGGTGCTCAGTGCTCAGGGTGCTGGGTGCTCAGTGCTCGGGGTGCTCGGTGCTCAGTACGTTGGGTGCTCACTACTCCTGGGTGCTGGGTGCTCAGTGCTCAGGGTGCTGGGTGCTCAGTGCTCAGGGTGCTGGGTGCTCAGTGCTCAGTGTGCTGGGTGCTCAGTACTCAGGGTGCTGGGTGCTCAGTGCTCGGGGGTGCTGGGTGCTCAGTGCTCAGCGTGCTGGGTGCTCAGTACCTCAGGGTGCTGGGTGCTCAGTACTCGGGGTGCTGTGTGCTCAGTACTCAGGGTGCTGGGTGCTCAGTACTCAGGGTCCTGGGTGCTCAGTACTCGGGTGCTGGGTGCTCAGTGCTCAGGGTGCTGGGTGCTCAGTGCTCCGGGTGCTGGGTGCTCAGTGCTCAGTACTCAGGGTGCTGGGTGCTCAGTGCTCGGGGTGCTGCGTGCTCAGTGCTCAGTACTCAGGGTGCTGGGTGCTCAGTGCTCAGGGTGCTGGGTGCTCAGTGCTCAGGGTGCTGGGTGCTCAGTCCTCAGGGTGTTCATTGATCAGGTTGCTGGGTGCTCAGTACTCAGGGTGCTGGGTGCTCAGTGCTCAGGTTGCTCGGTGCTCGGGGCGCTGGGTGCTCAGTGCTCGGGGTGCTCGGAGCTCAGTACTCAGGGTGCTGGGTGCTCAGTGCTCGATGTGCTCGGTGCTCAGTACTCAGTGTGCTGGGTGCTCAGTGCTCGAGGTGCTCGGTACTCAGGGTGCTGTATGTTCAGTGTTCAGGGTGCTGGGTGCTCAGTGCTCGGGGTGCTCGGTGCTCAGTACTCAGTGCTCAGCGTGCTCAGTGCTCAGTGGTCAGGGTGCTGGGTGTTCAGTACTCAGGGTGCTGGGTGCTCAGTACTCAGGGTGCTGGGTGCTCAGTACTCGGGGTGCTCGGTGCTCATTGCTCAGGGTGCTGGGTGCTCAGTACTCAGGGTGCTGGGTGCTCAGTGCTCAGGGTTCTGGGTACTCAGTTCTCAGGGTGCTCAGTTCTCAGTACTCGGGGTGCTGGGTGCTCATTCTTGGGGTGCTGGGTGCTCAGTGCTCGGGGTGCTGGGTGCGCAGTACTCAGGGTGCTGGGTGCTCAGTACCCAGGGTGCTCATTGCTTAGGGTGCTGGGTGCTCAGTACTCAGGGTGCTGGGTGCTCAGTGCTCGGGGTGCTCGGAGCTCAGTACTCAGGGTGCTGGGTGCTCAGTACTCGCGGTGCTCGGTGCTCAGTACTAAGGGTGCTGGGTGCTCAGTGCTCGGGTGCTGGGTGCTCAGTGCTTAGTACTCAGGGTGCTGGGTGCTCAGTGCTCAGGGTGCTGTGTGTTCAGTGCTCAGGGTGCTGGGTGCTCAGTGCTCAGGGTGCTGGGTACTCAGTGCTCAGGGTGCTGGGTGCTCAGTACTCAGGGTGCTGGGTGCTCAGTACTCAGGGTGCTGGGTGCTCAGTGCTCGTGGTGCTATGTGCTCAGTGCTCGCGGTGCTGGGTTCTCAGTGCTCGAGGTGCTCAGTACTCAGGGTGCTTTGTATTCAGTGCTCAGGGTGCTGGGTGCTCAGTACTCAGGGTGCTGGGTGCTCAGTGCTCGGGGTGCTCGGTGCTCAGTGCTCAAGGTGCTGGGTGCTCAGTACTCCGGGTGCTGGGTGCTCAGTGCTCGGGGTGCTCGGTGCTCAGTGCTCAAGGTGCTGGGTGCTCAGTACTCAGGGTGCTCAGTGCTCAGGGTGCTGGGTGCTCAGTACTCAGGGTGCTCGGTGCTTAGTACTCAGGGTGCTGGGTGCTCAGTACTCCGGGTGCTGGGTGCTCAGTGCTCGGGGTGCTCGGTGCTTAGTACTCAGGGTGCTGGGTGCTCAGTACTCCGGGTGCTGGGTGCTCAGTGCTCGGGGTGCTGGGTGCTCAGTGCTCAGGGTGCTGGGTGCTCAGTGCTCGGGGTGCTCGGTGCTCAGTACGTTGGGTGCTCACTACTCAGGGTGCTGGGTGCTCAGTGCTCAGGGTGCTGGGTGCTCAGTACTCAGGGTGCTCGGTGCTTAGTACTCGGGGTGCTGTGTGCTCAGTACTCAGGGTGCTGGGTGCTCAGTACTCAGGGTCCTGGGTGCTCAGTACTCGGGTGCTGGGTGCTCAGTGCTCAGGGTGCTGGGTGCTCAGTGCTCCGGGTGCTGGGTGCTCAGTGCTCAGTACTCAGGGTGCTGGGTGCTCAGTGCTCGGGGTGCTGCGTGCTCAGTGCTCAGTACTCAGGGTGCTGGGTGCTCAGTGCTCAGGGTGCTGGGTGCTCAGTGCTCAGGGTGCTGGGTGCTCAGTCCTCAGGGTGTTCATTGATCAGGTTGCTGGGTGCTCAGTACTCAGGGTGCTGGGTGCTCAGTGCTCAGGTTGCTCGGTGCTCGGGGCGCTGGGTGCTCAGTGCTCGGGGTGCTCGGAGCTCAGTACTCAGGGTGCTGGGTGCTCAGTGCTCGGGGTGCTCGGTTCTCAGTACTCAGTGTGCTGGGTGCTCAGTGCTCAGGGTGCTGTTTGCTCAGTGCTCAGGGTGCTGGGTGCTCAGTACTCAGGGTGCTGGGTGCTCAGTGCTCGGGGTGCTGGGTACTCAGTGCTCAGGGAGCTGGGAGCTCAGTACTCAGGGTGTTGGTTGCCCAGTACTCGGGGTGCTTTGTGCTCAGTACTCAGGGTGCTGGGTCCTCAGTACTCAGGGTGCTGGGTGCTCAGTACTCGGGTGCTGGCTGCTCAGTGCTCAGGGTGCTGGGTGCTCAGTGCTCGGGGTGCTGGGTGCTCAGTGCTCAGTACTCAGGGTGCTGGGTGCTTAGTACTCAGGGTGCTGGGTGCTCAGTGCTCAGTACTCAGCGTGCTGGGTGCTCAGTGCTCAGGGTGCTGGGTGCTCAGTGCTCAGGGTGCTGGGTGCTCAGTGCTCAGGGTGCTGGGTACTCAGTGCTCAGGGTGCTGGGTGCTCAGTACTCAGGGTACTGGGTGCTCAGTGCTCAGGGTGCTGGGTGCTCAGTGCTCGGGGTGCTGGGTGCTCAGTGCTCGGGGTGCTGGGTGCTCAGTGCTCGATGTGCTCGGTGCTCAGTACTCAGTGTGCTGGGTGCTCAGTGCTCGAGGTGCTCAGTACTCAGGGTGCTGTATGTTCAGTGTTCAGGGTGCTGGGTGCTCAGTACTCAGGGTGCTCGGTGCTTAGTACTCAGGGTGCTGGGTGCTCAGTACTCCGGGTGCTGGTTGCTCAGTGCTCGGGGTGCTCGGTGCTCAGTACTCAGTGCTCAGGGTGCTCAGTGCTCAGTGCTCAGGGTGCTGGGTGTTCAGTACTCAGGGTGCTGGGTGCTCAGTACTCAGGGTGCTGGGTGCTCAGTACTCGGGGTGCTCGGTGCTCATTGCTCAGGGTGCTGGGTGCTCAGTACTCAGGGTGCTGGGTGCTCAGTACTCAGGGTGCTGGGTGCTCAGTGCTCAGGGTGCTGGGTGCTCAGTACTCAGGGTGCTGGGTGCTCAGCGCTCAGGGTGCTGGGTGCTCAGAACTCAGGGTGCTGTTCGCACAGTGCTCAGGGTGCTGGGTGCTCAGTACTCAGGGTGCTGGGTGCTCAGTGCTCAGGGTGCTGGGTGCTCAGTGCTCAGGGTGCTGGGAGCTCAGTACTCAGGGTGCTGGGTGCTCAGTGCTCGGGGTGCTGGGTGCTCAGTGCTCAGGGTGATCGGTGCTCAGTACTCAGGGTGCTGGGTGCTCAGTGCTCAGGGTGCTGGGTGTTCAGTCCACAGGGTGCTCAGTGCTCAGGGTGCTGGGTGCTCAGTGCTCGGGGTGCTGGGTGCTCAGTGCTCTGGGTGCTGGGTGTTCAGTGCTCAGTGCTCAGGGTGCTGGGTGCTCAGTGCTCCGTGCTCAGGGTGCTGGTTGCTCAGTACTCAGGGTGCCGGGTGCTCAGTACTCAGGGTGCTGTGTGCTCAGTGCTCAGGGTGCTGGGTGCTCAGTACTCAGGGTGCTGGGTGATCAGTGCTCGGGTTGCTGGGTGCTCAGTGCTCAGGGTGCTGGGTGCTCAGTACTCAGGGTGCTGGGTGCTCAGTACTCAGGGTGCTCGGTGCTCAGTACTCAGGGTTCTCAGTGCTCAGTACTCAGGGTGCTGGGTACGAAGTGCTCAGGGTTCTGGGTGCTCAGTACTGAGGGTGCTCAGTGCTCAGTACTTAGGGTGCTTGGTGCTCAGTACTCAGGGTGCTCAGTGCTCAGTACTCGGTGTGCTGGGTGCTCAGTGCTCAGGGTGCTCAGTGCTCAGTGCTCATGGTGCTGGGTGCTCAGTGCTCAGGGCGCTGGGTGCTCAGTACTCGGGGTGCTGGGTGCTCAGTACTCAGGTTGCTGGGTGCTCAGTACTCAGGGTTCTGGGTGCTCAGTACTCGGGTGCTGGGTGCTCAGTGCTCAGGGTGCTGGGTGCTCAGTGCTCAGGGTGCTGGGTGCTCAGTGCTCGGGGTGCTCGGTGCTCAGTACGTTGGGTGCTCACTACTCAGGGTGCTGTGTGCTCAGTGCTCAGGGTGCTGGGTGCTCAGTGCTCAGGGTGCTGGGTGCTCAGTGCTCAGGGTGCTGGGTGCTCAGTACTCAGGGTGTTGGTTGCCCAGTACTCGGGGTGCTTTGTGCTCAGTACTCAGGGTGCTGGGTGCTCAGTACTCAGGGTGCTGGGTGCTCAGTACTCGGGTGCTGGGTGCTCAGTGCTCAGGGTGCTGGGTGCTCAGTGCTCGGGGTGCTGGGTGTTCAGTGCTCAGTACTCAGGGTGCTGGGTGCTTAGTACTCGGGGTGCTGGGTGCTCAGTGCTCAGTACTCAGGGTGCTGGGTGCTCAGTGCTCAGGGTGCTGGGTGCTCAGTGCTCAGGGTGCTGGGTGCTCAGTGCTCAGGGTGCTGGGTACTCAGTGCTCAGGGTGCTGGGTGCTCAGTACTCAGGGTGCTGGGTGCTCAGTGCTCGGGGTGCTGGGTGCGCAGTACTCAGGGTGCTGGGTGCTCAGTGTTCAGGGTGCTGGGTGCTCAGTGCTCGGGGTGCTCGGAGCTCAGTGCTCAGGGTGCTGGGTGCTCAGTACTCGGGGTGCTCGGTGCTCAGTACTCAGGGTGCTGGGTGCTCAGTGCTCGGGTGCTGGGTGCTCAGTGCTTAGTACTCAGGGTGCTGGGTGCTCAGTGCTCAGGGTGCTGTGTGTTCAGTGCTCAGGGTGCTGGGTGCTCAGTGCTCAGGGTGCTGGGTACTCAGTGCTCAGGGTGCTGGGTGCTCAGTACTCAGGGTGCTGGGTGCTCAGTACTCAGGGTGCTGGGTGCTCAGTGCTCGTGGTGCTATGTGCTCAGTGCTCGCGGTGCTGTGTGCTCAGTGCTCGAGTTCCTCAGTACTCAGGGTGCTTTGTATTCAGTGCTCAGGGTGCTGGGTGTTCAGTACTCAGGGTGCTGGGTGCTCAGTACTCAGGGTGCTGGGTGCTCAGTACTCGGGGTGCTCGGTGCTCATTGCTCAGGGTGCTGGGTGCTCAGTACTCAGGGTGCTGGGTGCTCAGTACTCAGGGTGCTGGGTGCTCAGTGCTCAGGGTGCTGGGTGCTCAGTACTCAGGGTGCTGGGTGCTCAGTGCTCAGGGTGCTGGGTGCTCAGAACTTAGGGTGCTGGTCGCCCAGTGCTCAGGGTGCTGGGTGCTCAGTACTCAGGGTGCTGGGTGCTCAGTGCTCAGGGTGCTGGGTGCTCAGTGCTCAGGGTGCTGGGAGCTCAGTACTCAGGGTGCTGGGTGCTCAGTGCTCGGGGTGCTGGGTGCTCAGTGCTCAGGGTGATCGGTGCTCAGTACTCAGGGTGCTGGGTGCTCAGTGCTCAGGGTGCTGGGTGTTCAGTCCACAGGGTGCTCAGTGCTCAGGGTGCTGGGTGCTCAGTGCTCGGGGTGCTGGGTGCTCAGTGCTCGGGGTGCTGGGTGTTCAGTGCTCAGTGCTCAGGGTGCTGGGTGCTCAGTGCTCAGTGCTCAGGGTGCTGGTTGCTCAGTACTCAGGGTTCCTGGTGCTCAGTACTCAGGGTGCTGGGTGCTCAGTGCTCAGGGTGCTGGGTGCTCAGTACTCAGGGTGCTGGGTGATCAGTGCTCGGGTTGCTGGGTGCTCAGTGCTCAGGGTGCTGGGTGCTCAGTGCTCAGTGTGCTGGATGCTCAGTACTCAGGGTGCTGGGTGCTCAGTGCTCGGGTTGCTCGGTGCTCAGTACTCAAGGTGCTGGGTGCTCAGTGCTCAGGGTGCTGGGTGCTCAGTGATCAGGGTGCTGGGTGCTCAGTACTCAGGGTGCTCGGTGCTCAGTACTCAGGGTTCTCAGTGCTCAGTACTCAGGGTGCTGGGTACGAAGTGCTCAGGGTGCTGGGTGCTCAGTACTGACGGTGCTCAGTGCTCAGTACTTAGGGTGCTTGGTGCTCAGTACTCAGGGTGCTCAGTGCTCAGTACTCGGTGTGCTGGGTGCTCAGTGCTCAGGGTGCTCAGTGCTCAGTGCTCGGGGTGCTGGGTGCTCAGTGCTCAGGGCGCTGGGTGCTCAGTACTCGGGGTGCTGGGTGCTCAGTACTCAGGGTGCTGGGTGCTCAGTACTCAGGGTGCTGGGTGCTCAGTACTCGGGTGCTGGGTGCTCAGTGCTCAGGGTGCTGGGTGCTCAGTGCTCAGGGTGCTGGGTGCTCAGTGCTCGGGGTGCTCGGTGCTCAGTACGTTGGGTGCTCACTACGCAGGGTGCTGTGTGCTGAGTGCTCAGGGTGCTGGGTGCTCAGTGCTCAGGGTGCTGGGTGCTCAGTGCTCAGGGTGCTGGGTGCTCAGTACTCAGGGTGTTGGTTGCCCAGTACTCGGGGTGCTTTGTGCTCAGTACTCAGGGTGCTGGGTGCTCAGTACTCAGGGTGCTGGGTGCTCAGTACTCGGGTGCTGGGTGCTCAGTGCTCAGGGTGCTGGGTGCTCAGTGCTCGGGGTGCTGGGTGCTCAGTGCTCAGTACTCAGGGTGCTGGGTGCTTAGTACTCGGGGTGCTGGGTGCTCAGTGCTCAGTACTCAGGGTGCTGGGTGCTCAGTGCTCAGGGTGCTGGGTGCTCAGTGCTCAGGGTGCTGGGTGCTCAGTGCTCAGGGTGCTGGGTGCTCAGTGCTCAGGGTGCTGGGTGCTCAGTGCTCAGGGTGCTGGGTACTCAGTGCTCAGGGTGCTGGGTGCTCAGTACTCAGGGTACTGGGTGCTCAGTGCTCAGGGTGCTGGGTGCTCAGTGCTCGGGGTGCTCGGTTCTCAGTACTCAGTGTGCTGGGTGCTCAGTACTCAGGGTGCTCGATGCTCAGTACGTTGCGTGCTCACTACTCAGAGTGCTGCGTGCTCAGTGCTCAGGGTGCTGGGTGCTCAGTGCTCAGGGTGCTGTTTGCTCAGTGCTCAGGGTGCTGGGTGCTCAGTACTCAGGGTGCTGGGTGCTCAGTGCTCGGGGTGCTGGGTACTCAGTGCTCAGGGAGCTGGGAGCTCAGTACTCAGGGTGTTGGTTGCCCAGTACTCGGGGTGCTTTGTGCTCAGTACTCAGGGTGCTGGGTCCTCAGTACTCAGGGTGCTGGGTGCTCAGTACTCGGGTGCTGGCTGCTCAGTGCTCAGGGTGCTGGGTGCTCAGTGCTCGGGGTGCTGGGTGCTCAGTGCTCAGTACTCAGGGTGCTGGGTGCTTAGTACTCAGGGTGCTGGGTGCTCAGTGCTCAGTACTCAGGGTGCTGGGTGCTCAGTGCTCAGGGTGCTGGGTGCTCAGTGCTCAGGGTGCTGGGTGCTCAGTGCTCAGGGTGCTGGGTACTCAGTGCTCAGGGTGCTGGGTGCTCAGTACTCAGGGTACTGGGTGCTCAGTGCTCAGGGTGCTGGGTGCTCAGTGCTCAGGGTGCTGGGTGCTCAGTGCTCGTGGTGCTGGGTGCTCAGTGCTCGATGTGCTCGGTGCTCAGTACTCAGTGTGCTGGGTGCTCAGTGCTCGAGGTGCTCAGTACTCAGGGTGCTGTATGTTCAGTGTTCAGGGTGCTGGGTGCTCAGTACTCAGGGTGCTCGGTGCTTAGTACTCAGGGTGCTGGGTGCTCAGTACTCCGGGTGCTGGGTGCTCAGTGCTCGGGGTGCTCGGTGCTCAGTACTCAGTGCTCAGGGTGCTCAGTGCTCAGTGCTCAGGGTGCTGGGTGTTCAGTGCTCGGGGTGCTGGGTGCTCAGTGCTCGGGGTGCTGGGTGCTCAGTGCTCAGTACTCAGGGTGCTGGGTGCTTAGTACTCGGGGTGCTGGGTGCTCAGTGCTCAGTACTCAGGGTGCTGGGTGCTCAGTGCTCAGGGTGCTGGGTGCTCAGTGCTCAGGGTGCTGGGTGCTCAGTGCTCAGGGTGCTGGGTACTCAGTGCTCAGGGTGTTGGGTGCTCAGTACTCAGGGTACTGGGTGCTCAGTGCTCAGGGTGCTGGGTGCTCAGTGCTCGGGGTGCTGGGTGCTCAGTGCTCGGGGTGCTGGGTGCTCAGTGCTCGATGTGCTCGGTGCTCAGTACTCAGTGTGCTGGGTGCTCAGTGCTCGAGGTGCTCGGTACTCAGGGTGCTGTATGTTCAGTGTTCAGGGTGCTGGGTGCTCAGTACTCAGGGTGATCGGTGCTTAGTACTCAGGGTGCTGGGTGCTCAGTACTCCGGGTGCTGGGTGCTCAGTGCTCGGGGTGCTCGGTGCTCAGTACTCAGTGCTCAGCGTGCTCAGTGCTCAGTGGTCAGGGTGCTGGGTGTTCAGTACTCAGGGTGCTGGGTGCTCAGTACTCAGGGTGCTGGGTGCTCAGTACTCGGGGTGCTCGGTGCTCATTGCTCAGGGTGCTGGGTGCTCAGTACTCAGGGTGCTGGGTGCTCAGTGCTCAGGGTTCTGGGTACTCAGTTCTCAGGGTGCTCAGTGCTCAGTACTCGGGGTGCTGGGTGCTCATTCTTGGGGTGCTGGGTGCTCAGTGCTCGGGGTGCTGGGTGCGCAGTACTCAGGGTGCTGGGTGCTCAGTACTCAGGGTGCTCATTGCTTAGGGTGCTGGGTGCTCAGTACTCAGGGTGCTGGGTGCTCAGTGCTCGGGGTGCTCGGAGCTCAGTACTCAGGGTGCTGGGTGCTCAGTACTCGCGGTGCTCGGTGCTCAGTACTCAGGGTGCTGGGTGCTCAGTGCTCGGGTGCTGGGTGCTCAGTGCTTAGTACTCAGGGTGCTGGGTGCTCAGTGCTCAGGGTGCTGTGTGTTCAGTGCTCAGGGTGCTGGGTGCTCAGTGCTCAGGGTGCTGGGTACTCAGTGCTCAGGGTGCTGGGTGCTCAGTACTCAGGGTGCTGGGTGCTCAGTACTCAGGGTGCTGGGTGCTCAGTGCTCGTGGTGCTATGTGCTCAGTGCTCGCGGTGCTGGGTTCTCAGTGCTCGAGGTGCTCAGTACTCAGGGTGCTTTGTATTCAGTGCTCAGGGTGCTGGGTGCTCAGTACTCAGGGTGCTCGGTGCTTAGTACTCATGGTGCTGGGTGCTCAGTACTCCGGGTGCTGGGTGCTCAGTGCTCGGGGTGCTCGGTGCTCAGTGCTCAAGGTGCTGGGTGCTCAGTACTCAGGGAGCTCAGTGCTCAGGATGCTGGGTGCTCAGTACTCAGGGTGCTCGGTGCTTAGTACTCAGGGTGCTGGGTGCTCAGTACTCCGGGTGCTGGGTGCTCAGTGCTCGGGGTGCTCGGTGCTTAGTACTCAGGGTGCTGGGTGCTCAGTACTCCGGGTGCTGGGTGCTCAGTGCTCGGGGTGCTGGGTGCTCAGTGCTCAGGGTGCTGGGTGCTCAGTGCTCGGGGTGCTCGGTGCTCAGTACGTTGGGTGCTCACTACTCTGGGTGCTGGGTGCTCAGTGCTCAGGGTGCTGGGTGCTCAGTGCTCAGGGTGCTGGGTGCTCAGTGCTCAGTGTGCTGGGTGCTCAGTACTCAGGGTGCTGGGTGCTCAGTGCTCGGGGTGCTGGGTGCTCAGTGCTCAGCGTGCTGGGTGCTCAGTACTCAGGGTGCTGGGTGCTCAGTACTCGGGGTGCTGTGTGCTCAGTACTCAGGGTGCTGGGTGCTCAGTACTCAGGGTCCTGGGTGCTCAGTACTCGATTGCTGGGTGCTCAGTGCTCAGGGTGCTGGGTGCTCAGTGCTCCGGGTGCTGGGTGCTCAGTGCTCAGTACTCAGGGTGCTGGGTGCTCAGTGCTCGGGGTGCTGCGTGCTCAGTGCTCAGTACTCAGGGTGCTGGGTGCTCAGTGCTCAGGGTGCTGGGTGCTCAGTGCTCAGGGTGCTGGGTGCTCAGTCCTCAGGGTGTTCATTGATCAGGTTGCTGGGTGCTCAGTACTCAGGGTGCTGGGTGCTCAGTGCTCAGGTTGCTCGGTGCTCGGGGCGCTGGGTGCTCAGTGCTCGGGGTGCTCGGAGCTCAGTACTCAGGGTGCTGGGTGCTCAGTGCTCGATGTGCTCGGTGCTCAGTACTCAGTGTGCTGGGTGCTCAGTGCTCGAGGTGCTCGGTACTCAGGGTGCTGTATGTTCAGTGTTCAGGGTGCTGGGTGCTCAGTGCTCGGGGTGCTCGGTGCTCAGTACTCAGTGCTCAGCGTGCTCAGTGCTCAGTGGTCAGGGTGCTGGGTGTTCAGTACTCAGGGTGCTGGGTGCTCAGTACTCAGGGTGCTGGGTGCTCAGTACTCGGGGTGCTCGGTGCTCATTGCTCAGGGTGCTGGGTGCTCAGTACTCAGGGTGCTGGGTGCTCAGTGCTCAGGGTTCTGGGTACTCAGTTCTCAGGGTGCTCAGTTCTCAGTACTCGGGGTGCTGGGTGCTCATTCTTGGGGTGCTGGGTGCTCAGTGCTCGGGGTGCTGGGTGCGCAGTACTCAGGGTGCTGGGTGCTCAGTACTCAGGGTGCTCATTGCTTAGGGTGCTGGGTGCTCAGTACTCAGGGTGCTGGGTGCTCAGTGCTCGGGGTGCTCGGAGCTCAGTACTCAGGGTGCTGGGTGCTCAGTACTCGCGGTGCTCGGTGCTCAGTACTCAGGGTGCTGGGTGCTCAGTGCTCGGGTGCTGGGTGCTCAGTGCTTAGTACTCAGGGTGCTGGGTGCTCAGTGCTCAGGGTGCTGTGTGTTCAGTGCTCAGGGTGCTGGGTGCTCAGTGCTCAGGGTGCTGGGTACTCAGTGCTCAGGGTGCTGGGTGCTCAGTACTCAGGGTGCTGGGTGCTAAGTACTCAGGGTGCTGGGTGCTCAGTGCTCGTGGTGCTATGTGCTCAGTGCTCGCGGTGCTGGGTTCTCAGTGCTCGAGGTGCTCAGTACTCAGGGTGCTTTGTATTCAGTGCTCAGGGTGCTGGGTGCTCAGTACTCAGGGTGCTCGGTGCTTAGTACTCATGGTGCTGGGTGCTCAGTACTCCGGGTGCTGGGTGCTCAGTGCTCGGGGTGCTCGGTGCTCAGTGCTCAAGGTGCTGGGTGCTCAGTACTCAGGGTGCTCAGTGCTCAGGGTGCTGGGTGCTCAGTACTCAGGGTGCTCGGTGCTTAGTACTCAGGGTGCTGGGTGCTCAGTACTCCGGGTGCTGGGTGCTCAGTGCTCGGGGTGCTGGGTGCTCAGTGCTCAGGGTGCTGGGTGCTCAGTGCTCGGGGTGCTCGGTGCTCAGTACGTTGGGTGCTCACTACTCAGGGTGCTGGGTGCTCAGTGCTCAGGGTGCTGGGTGCTCAGTACTCAGGGTGCTCGGTGCTTAGTACTCGGGGTGCTGTGTGCTCAGTACTCAGGGTGCTGGGTGCTCAGTACTCAGGGTCCTGGGTGCTCAGTACTCGGGTGCTGGGTGCTCAGTGCTCAGGGTGCTGGGTGCTCAGTGCTCCGGTTGCTGGGTGCTCAGTGCTCAGTACTCAGGGTGCTGGGTGCTCAGTGCTCGGGGTGCTGCGTGCTCAGTGCTCAGTACTCAGGGTGCTGGGTGCTCAGTGCTCAGGGTGCTGGGTGCTCAGTGCTCAGGGTGCTGGGTGCTCAGTCCTCAGGGTGTTCATTGATCAGGTTGCTGGGTGCTCAGTACTCAGGGTGCTGGGTGCTCAGTGCTCAGGTTGCTCGGTGCTCGGGGCGCTGGGTGCTCAGTGCTCGGGGTGCTCGGAGCTCAGTACTCAGGGTGCTGGGTGCTCAGTGCTCGGGGTGCTCGGTTCTCAGTACTCAGTGTGCTGGGTGCTCAGTGCTCAGGGTGCTGTTTGCTCAGTGCTCAGGGTGCTGGGTGCTCAGTACTCAGGGTGCTGGGTGCTCATTGCTCGGGGTGCTGGGTACTCAGTGCTCAGGGAGCTGGGAGCTCAGTACTCAGGGTGTTGGTTGCCCAGTACTCGGGGTGCTTTGTGCTCAGTACTCAGGGTGCTGGGTCCTCAGTACTCAGGGTGCTGGGTGCTCAGTACTCGGGTGCTGGCTGCTCAGTGCTCAGGGTGCTGGGTGCTCAGTGCTCGGGGTGCTGGGTGCTCAGTGCTCAGTACTCAGGGTGCTGGGTGCTTAGTACTCAGGGTGCTGGGTGCTCAGTGCTCAGTACTCAGGGTGCTGGGTGCTCAGTGCTCAGGGTGCTGGGTGCTCAGTGCTCAGGGTGCTGGGTGCTCAGTGCTCAGGGTGCTGGGTACTCAGTGCTCAGGGTGCTGGGTGCTCAGTACTCAGGGTACTGGGTGCTCAGTGCTCAGGGTGCTGGGTGCTCAGTGCTCGGGGTGCTGGGTGCTCAGTGCTCGGGGTGCTGGGTGCTCAGTGCTCGATGTGCTCGGTGCTCAGTACTCAGTGTGCTGGGTGCTCAGTGCTCGAGGTGCTCAGTACTCAGGGTGCTGTATGTTCAGTGTTCAGGGTGCTGGGTGCTCAGTACTCAGGGTGCTCGGTGCTTAGTACTCAGGGTGCTGGGTGCTCAGTACTCCGGGTGCTGGGTGCTCAGTGCTCGGGGTGCTCGGTGCTCAGTACTCAGTGCTCAGGGTGCTCAGTGCTCAGTGCTCAGGGTGCTGGGTGTTCAGTACTCAGGGTGCTGGGTGCTCAGTACTCAGGGTGCTGGGTGCTCAGTACTCGGGGTGCTCGGTGCTCATTGCTCAGGGTGCTGGGTGCTCAGTACTCAGGGTGCTGGGTGCTCAGTACTCAGGGTGCTGGGTGCTCAGTGCTCAGGGTGCTGGGTGCTCAGTACTCAGGGTGCTGGGTGCTCAGCGCTCAGGGTGCTGGGTGCTCAGAACTCAGGGTGCTGTTCGCACAGTGCTCAGGGTGCTGGGTGCTCAGTACTCAGGGTGCTGGGTGCTCAGTGCTCAGGGTGCTGGGTGCTCAGTGCTCAGGGTGCTGGGAGCTCAGTACTCAGGGTGCTGGGTGCTCAGTGCTCGGGGTGCTGGGTGCTCAGTGCTCAGGGTGATCGGTGCTCAGTACTCAGGGTGCTGGGTGCTCAGTTCTCAGGGTGCTGGGTGTTCAGTCCACAGGGTGCTCAGTGCTCAGGGTGCTGGGTGCTCAGTGCTCGGGGTGCTGGGTGCTCAGTGCTCTGGGTGCTGGGTGTTCAGTGCTCAGTGCTCAGGGTGCTGGGTGCTCAGTGCTCAGTGCTCAGGGTGCTGGTTGCTCAGTACTCAGGGTGCCGGGTGCTCAGTACTCAGGGTGCTGGGTGCTCAGTGCTCAGGGTGCTGGGTGCTCAGTACTCAGGGTGCTGGGTGATCAGTGCTCGGGTTGCTGGGTGCTCAGTGCTCAGGGTGCTGGGTGCTCAGTGCTCAGGGTGCTGGGTGCTCAGTACTCAGGGTGCTGGGTGCTCAGTGCTCGGGTTGCTCGGTGCTCAGTACTCAAGGTGCTGGGTGCTCAGTGCTCAGGGTGCTGGGTGCTCAGTGATCAGGGTGCTGGGTGCTCAGTACTCAGGGTGCTCGGTGCTCAGTACTCAGGGTTCTCAGTGCTCAGTACTCAGGGTGCTGGGTACGAAGTGCTCAGGGTTCTGGGTGCTCAGTACTGAGGGTGCTCAGTGCTCAGTACTTAGGGTGCTTGGTGCTCAGTACTCAGGGTGCTCAGTGCTCAGTACTCGGTGTGCTGGGTGCTCAGTGCTCAGGGTGCTCAGTGCTCAGTGCTCATGGTGCTGGGTGCTCAGTGCTCAGGGCGCTGGGTGCTCAGTACTCGGGGTGCTGGGTGCTCAGTACTCAGGTTGCTGGGTGCTCAGTACTCAGGGTTCTGGGTGCTCAGTACTCGGGTGCTGGGTGCTCAGTGCTCAGGGTGCTGGGTGCTCAGTGCTCAGGGTGCTGGGTGCTCAGTGCTCGGGGTGCTCGGTGCTCAGTACGTTGGGTGCTCACTACTCAGGGTGCTGTGTGCTCAGTGCTCAGGGTGCTGGGTGCTCAGTGCTCAGGGTGCTGGGTGCTCAGTGCTCAGGGTGCTGGGTGCTCAGTACTCAGGGTGTTGGTTGCCCAGTACTCGGGGTGCTTTGTGCTCAGTACTCAGGGTGCTGGGTGCTCAGTACTCAGGGTGCTGGGTGCTCAGTACTCGGGTGCTGGGTGCTCAGTGCTCAAGGTGCTGGGTGCTCAGTGCTCGGGGTGCTGGGTGCTCAGTGCTCAGTACTCAGGGTGCTGGGTGCTTAGTACTCGGGGTGCTGGGTGCTCAGTGCTCAGTACTCAGGGTGCTGGGTGCTCAGTGCTCAGGGTGCTGGGTGCTCAGTGCTCAGGGTGCTGGGTGCTCAGTGCTCAGGGTGCTGGGTACTCAGTGCTCAGGGTGCTGGGTGCTCAGTACTCAGGGTGCTGGGTGCTCAGTGCTCGGGGTGCTGGGTGCGCAGTACTCAGGGTGCTGGGTGCTCAGTGTTCAGGGTGCTGGGTGCTCAGTGCTCGGGGTGCTCGGAGCTCAGTGCTCAGGGTGCTGGGTGCTCAGTACTCGGGGTGCTCGGTGCTCAGTACTCAGGGTGCTGGGTGCTCAGTGCTCGGGTGCTGGGTGCTCAGTGCTTAGTACTCAGGGTGCTGGGTGCTCAGTGCTCAGGGTGCTGTGTGTTCAGTGCTCAGGGTGCTGGGTGCTCAGTGCTCAGGGTGCTGGGTACTCAGTGCTCAGGGTGCTGGGTGCTCAGTACTCAGGGTGCTGGGTGCTCAGTACTCAGGGTGCTGGGTGCTCAGTGCTCGTGGTGCTATGTGCTCAGTGCTCGCGGTGCTGTGTGCTCAGTGCTCGAGGTGCTCAGTACTCAGGGTGCTTTGTATTCAGTGCTCAGGGTGCTGGGTGTTCAGTACTCAGGGTGCTGGGTGCTCAGTACTCAGGGTGCTGGGTGCTCAGTACTCGGGGTGCTCGGTGCTCATTGCTCAGGGTGCTGGGTGCTCAGTACTCAGGGTGCTGGGTGCTCAGTACTCAGGGTGCTGGGTGCTCAGTGCTCAGGGTGCTGGGTGCTCAGTACTCAGGGTGCTGGGTGCTCAGTGCTCAGGGTGCTGGGTGCTCAGAACTTAGGGTGCTGGTCGCCCAGTGCTCAGGGTGCTGGGTGCTCAGTACTCAGGGTGCTGGGTGCTCAGTGCTCAGGGTGCTGGGTGCTCAGTGCTCAGGGTGCTGGGAGCTCAGTACTCAGGGTGCTGGGTGCTCAGTGCTCGGGGTGCTGGGTGCTCAGTGCTCAGGGTGATCGGTGCTCAGTACTCAGGGTGCTGGGTGCTCAGTGCTCAGGGTGCTGGGTGTTCAGTCCACAGGGTGCTCAGTGCTCAGGGTGCTGGGTGCTCAGTGCTCGGGGTGCTGGGTGCTCAGTGCTCGGGGTGCTGGGTGTTCAGTGCTCAGTGCTCAGGGTGCTGGGTGCTCAGTGCTCAGTGCTCAGGGTGCTGGTTGCTCAGTACTCAGGGTTCCTGGTGCTCAGTACTCAGGGTGCTGGGTGCTCAGTGCTCAGGGTGCTGGGTGCTCAGTACTCAGGGTGCTGGGTGATCAGTGCTCGGGTTGCTGGGTGCTCAGTGCTCAGGGTGCTGGGTGCTCAGTGCTCAGTGTGCTGGATGCTCAGTACTCAGGGTGCTGGGTGCTCAGTGCTCGGGTTGCTCGGTGCTCAGTACTCAAGGTGCTGGGTGCTCAGTGCTCAGGGTGCTGGGTGCTCAGTGATTAGGGTGCTGGGTGCTCAGTACTCAGGGTGCTCGGTGCTCAGTACTCAGGGTTCTCAGTGCTCAGTACTCAGGGTGCTGGGTACGAAGTGCTCAGGGTGCTGGGTGCTCAGTACTGACGGTGCTCAGTGCTCAGTACTTAGGGTGCTTGGTGCTCAGTACTCAGGGTGCTCAGTGCTCAGTACTCGGTGTGCTGGGTGCTCAGTGCTCAGGGTGCTCAGTGCTCAGTGCTCGGGGTGCTGGGTGCTCAGTGCTCAGGGCGCTGGGTGCTCAGTACTCGGGGTGCTGGGTGCTCAGTACTCAGGGTGCTGGGTGCTCAGTACTCAGGGTGCTGGGTGCTCAGTACTCGGGTGCTGGGTGCTCAGTGCTCAGGGTGCTGGGTGCTCAGTGCTCAGGGTGCTGGGTGCTCAGTGCTCGGGGTGCTCGGTGCTCAGTACGTTGGGTGCTCACTACGCAGGGTGCTGTGTGCTCAGTGCTCAGGGTGCTGGGTGCTCAGTGCTCAGGGTGCTGGGTGCTCAGTGCTCAGGGTGCTGGGTGCTCAGTACTCAGGGTGTTGGTTGCCCAGTACTCGGGGTGCTTTGTGCTCAGTACTCAGGGTGCTGGGTGCTCAGTACTCAGGGTGCTGGGTGCTCAGTACTCGGGTGCTGGGTGCTCAGTGCTCAGGGTGCTGGGTGCTCAGTGCTCGGGGTGCTGGGTGCTCAGTGCTCAGTACTCAGGGTGCTGGGTGCTTAGTACTCGGGGTGCTGGGTGCTCAGTGCTCAGTACTCAGGGTGCTGGGTGCTCAGTGCTCAGGGTGCTGGGTGCTCAGTGCTCAGGGTGCTGGGTGCTCAGTGCTCAGGGTGCTGGGTGCTCAGTGCTCAGGGTGCTGGGTGCTCAGTGCTCGGGGTGCTGGGTGCTCAGTGCTCGATGTGCTCGGTGCTCAGTGCTCGGGGTGCTGGGTGCTCAGTGCTCGATGTGCTCGGTGCTCAGTGCTCAGGGTGCTCAATGCTCAGTACGTTGGGTGCTCACTACTCAGAGTGCTGCGTGCTCAGTGCTCAGGGTGCTGGGTGCTCAGTGCTCAGGGTGCTGGGTGCTCAGTGCTCAGGGTGCTGGGTGCTCAGTACTCAGGGTGCTGGGTGCTCAGTGCTCGGGGTGCTGGGTACTCAGTGCTCAGGGAGCTGGGAGCTCAGTACTCAGGGTGTTGGTTGCCCAGTACTCGGGGTGCTTTGTGCTCAGTACTCAGGGTGCTGGGTCCTCAGTACTCAGGGTGCTGGGTGCTCAGTACTCGGGTGCTGGCTGCTCAGTGCTCAGGGTGCTGGGTGCTCAGTGCTCGGGGTGCTGAGTGCTCAGTGCTCAGTACTCAGGGTGCTGGGTGCTTAGTACTCAGGGTGCTGGGTGCTCAGTGCTCAGTACTCAGGGTGCTGGGTGCTCAGTGCTCAGGGTGCTGGGTGCTCAGTGCTCAGGGTGCTGGGTGCTCAGTGCTCAGGGTGCTGGGTACTCAGTGCTCAGGGTGCTGGGTGCTCAGTACTCAGGGTACTGGGTGCTCAGTGCTCAGGGTGCTGGGTGCTCAGTGCTCGGGGTGCTGGGTGCTCAGTGCTCGGGGTGCTGGGTGCTCAGTGCTCGATGTGCTCGGTGCTCAGTACTCAGTGTGCTGGGTGCTCAGTGCTCGAGGTGCTCAGTACTCAGGGTGCTGTATGTTCAGTGTTCAGGGTGCTGGGTGCTCAGTACTCAGGGTGCTCGGTGCTTAGTACTCAGGGTGCTGGGTGCTCAGTACTCCGGGTGCTGGGTGCTCAGTGCTCGGGGTGCTCGGTGCTCAGTACTCAGTGCTCAGGGTGCTCAGTGCTCAGTGCTCAGGGTGCTGGGTGTTCAGTACTCAGGGTGCTGGGTGCTCAGTACTCAGGGTGCTGGGTTCTCAGTACTCGGGGTGCTCGGTGCTCATTGCTCAGGGTCCTGGGTGCTTAGAACTCAGGGTGCTGGGTGCTCAGTACTCAGGGTGCTGGGTGCTCAGTGCTCAGGGTGCTGGGTGCTCAGTACTCAGGGTGCTGGGTGCTCAGTGCTCAGGGTGCTGGGTGCTCAGTACTCAGGGTGCTGGGCGCACAGTGCTCTGGGTGCTGGGTGCTCAGTACTCAGGGTGCTGGGAGCTCAGTGCTCAGGGTGATCGGTGCTCAGTACTCAGGGTGCTCAGTACTCAGGGTGCTGGGTGCTCAGTGCTCAGGGTGCTGGGAGCTCAGTACTCAGGGTGCTGGGTGCTCAGTGCTCGGGGTGAAGGGTGCTCAGTGCTCAGGGTGATCGGTGCTCAGTACTCAGGGTGCTGGGTGCTCAGTGCTCAGGGTGCTGGGTGTTCAGTCCACAGGGTGCTCAGTGCTCAGGGTGCTGGGTGCTCAGTGCTCGGGGTGCTGGGTGCTCAGTGCTCGGGGTGCTGGGTGTTCAGTGCTCAGTGCTCAGGGTGCTGGGTGCTCAGTGCTCAGTGCTCAGGGTGCTGGTTGCTCAGTACTCAGGGTGCCGGGTGCTCAGTACTCAGGGTGCTGGGTGCTCAGTGCTCAGTGTGCTGGGTGCTCAGTACTCAGGGTGCTGGGTGATCAGTGCTCGGGTTGCTGGGTGCTCAGTGCTCAGGGTGCTGGGTGCTCAGTGCTCAGGGTGCTGGGTGCTCAGTACTCAGGGTGCTGGGTGCTCAGTGCTCGGGTTGCTCGGTGCTCAGTACTCAAGGTGCTGGGTGCTCAGTGCTCAGGGTGCTGGGTGCTCAGTGATCAGGGTGCTGGGTGCTCAGTACTCAGGGTGCTCGGTGCTCAGTACTCAGGGTTCTCAGTGCTCAGTACTCAGGGTGCTGGGTACGAAGTGCTCAGGGTGCTGGGTGCTCAGTACTGAGGGTGCTCAGTGCTCAGTACTTAGGGTGCTTGCTGCTCAGAACTCAGGGTGCTCAGTGCTCAGTACTCGGTGTGCTGGGTGCTCAGTGCTCAGGGTGCTCAGTGCTCAGTGCTCGGGGTGCTGGGTGCTCAGTGCTCAGGGCGCTGGTTGCTCAGTACTCGGGGTGCTGGGTGCTCAGTACTCAGGGTGCTGGGTGCTCAGTACTCAGGGTGCTGGGTGCTCAGTACTCGGGTGCTGGGTGCTCAGTGCTCAGGGTGCTGGGTGCTCAGTGCTCAGGGTGCTGGGTGCTCAGTGCTCGGGGTGCTCGGTGCTCAGTACGTTGGGTGCTCACTACTCAGGGTGCTGTGTGCTCAGTGCTCAGGGTGCTGGGTGCTCAGTGCTCAGGGTGCTGGGTGCTCAGTGCTCAGGGTGCTGGGTGCTCAGTACTCAGGGTGTTGGTTGCCCAGTACTCGGGGTGCTTTGTGCTCAGTACTCAGGGTGCTGGGTGCTCATTGCTCAGGGTGCTGGGTGCTCAGTACTCAGGGTGCTGGGTGCTCAGTCCTCAGGGTGCTGGGTGTTCAGTCCACAGGGTACTCAGTGCTCAGGGTGCTGGGTGCTCAGTACTCAGGGTGCTGGGTGCTCAGTACTCGGGTGCTGGGTGCTCAGTGCTCAGGGTGCTGGGTGCTCAGTGCTCGGGGTGCTGGGTGCTCAGTGCTCAGTACTCAGGGTGCTGGGTGCTTAGTACTCGGGGTGCTGGGTGCTCAGTGCTCAGTACTCAGGGTGCTGGGTGCTCAGTGCTCAGGGTGCTGGGTGCTCAGTGCTCAGGGTGCTGGGTGCTCAGTGCTCAGGGTGCTGGGTACTCAGTGCTCAGGGTGCTGGGTGCTCAGTACTCAGGGTACTGGGTGCTCAGTGCTCAGGGTGCTGGGTGCTCAGTGCTCGGGGTGCTGGGTGCTCAGTGCTCGGGGTGCTGGGTGCTCAGTGCTCGATGTGCTCGGTGCTCAGTACTCAGTGTGCTGGGTGCTCAGTGCTCGAGGTGCTCGGTACTCAGGGTGCTGTATGTTCAGTGTTCAGGGTGCTGGGTGCTCAGTACTCAGGGTGCTCGGTGCTTAGTACTCAGGGTGCTGGGTGCTCAGTACTCCGGGTGCTGGGTGCTCAGTGCTCGGGGTGCTCGGTGCTCAGTACTCAGTGCTCAGGGTGCTCAGTGCTCAGTGGTCAGGGTGCTGGGTGTTCAGTACTCAGGGTGCTGGGTGCTCAGTACTCAGGGTGCTGGGTGCTCAGTACTCGGGGTGCTCGGTGCTCATTGCTCAGGGTGCTGGGTGCTCAGTACTCAGGGTGCTGGGTGCTCAGTACTCAGGGTGCTGGGTGCTCAGTGCTCAGGGTTCTGGGTACTCAGTTCTCAGGGTGCTCAGTGCTCAGTACTCGGGGTGCTGGGTGCTCATTCTTGGGGTGCTGGGTGCTCAGTGCTCGGGGTGCTGGGTGCGCAGTACTCAGGGTGCTGGGTGCTCAGTGCTCAGGGTGCTGGGTGTTCAGTACTCAGGGTGCTGGGTGCTCAGTGCTCAGGGTGCTGGGTGCTCAGTACTCAGGGTGCTGGGCGCACAGTGCTCAGGGTGATGGGTGCGCAGTACTCAGGGTGCTGGGAGCTAAGTGCTCAGGGTGATCGGTGCTCAGTACTCAGGGTGCTCAGTACTCAGGGTACTGGGTGCTCAGTGCTCGGGGTGCTGGGAGCTCAGTACTCAGGGTGCTGGGTGCTCAGTGCTCGGGGTGCTGGGTGCTCAGTGCTCAGGGTGATCGGTGCTCAGTACTCAGGGTGCTGGGTGCTCAGTGCTCAGGGTGCTGGGTGTTCAGTCCACAGGGTGCTCAGTGCTCAGGGTGCTGGGTGCTCAGTGCTCGGGGTGCTGTGTGCTCAGTGCTCGGGGTGCTGGGTGTTCAGTGCTCAGTGATCAGGGTGCTGGGTGCTCAGTGCTCGGGTTGCCGGGTGCTCAGTGCTCAGTACTCAGGGTGCTGGGTGCTTAGTACTCGGGGTGCTGGGTGCTCAGTGCTCAGTACTCAGGGTGAGGGGTGCTCAGTGCTCAGGGTGCTGGGTGCTCAGTGCTCAGGGTGCTGGGTGCTCAGTGCTCAGGGTGCTGGGTACTCAGTGCTCAGGGTGCTGGGTGCTCAGTACTCAGGGTACTGGGTGCTCAGTGCTCAGGGTGCTGGGTGCTCAGTGCTCGGGGTGCTGGGTGCTCAGTGCTCGATGTGCTCGGTGCTCAGTACTCAGTGTGCTGGGGGCTCAGTGCTCGAGGTGCTCAGTACTCAGGGTGCTGTATGTTCAGTGTTCAGGGTGCTGGGTGCTCAGTGCTCGGGGTGCTCGGAGCTCAGTACTCAGGGTGCTGGGTGCTCAGTGCTCGGGGTGCTCGGTTCTCAGTACTCAGGGTGCTGGGTGCTCAGTGCTCAGGGTGCTCGATGCTCAGTACGTTGGGTGCTCACTACTCAGAGTGCTGCGTGCTCAGTGCTCAGGGTGCTGGGTGCTCAGTGCTCAGGGTGCTGGGTGCTCAGTGCTCAGGGTGCTGGGTGCTCAGTGCTCAGTACTCAGGGTGCTGGGTGCTTAGTACTCGGGCTGCTGGGTGCTCAGTGTTCAGTACTCAGGGTGCTGGGTGCTCAGTGCTCAGGGTGCTGGGTGCTCAGTGCTCAGGTTGCTGGGTGCTCAGTGCTCAGGGTGCTGGGTACTCAGTGCTCAGGGTGCTGGGTGCTCAGTACTCAGGGTACTGGGTGCTCAGTGCTCAGGGTGCTGGGTGCTCAGTGCTCGGGGTGCTGGGTGCTCAGTGCTCGGGGTGCTGGGTGCTCAGTGCTCGATGTGCTCAGTGCTCAGTACTCAGTGTGCTGGGTGCTCAGTGCTCGAGGTGCTCAGTACTCAGGGTGCTGTATGTTCAGTGTTCAGGGTGCTGGGTGCTCAGTACTCTGGGTGCTCGGTGCTTAGTACTCAGGGTGCTGGGTGCTCAGTACTCCGGGTGCTGGGTGCTCAGTGCTCGGGGTACTCGGTGCTCAGTACTCAGTGCTCAGGGTGCTCAGTGCTCAGTGCTCAGGGTGCTGGGTGTTCAGTACTCAGCGTGCTGGCTGCTCAGTACTCAGGGTGCTGGGTGCTCAGTACTCGGGGTGCTCGGTGCTAATTGCTCAGGGTGCTGGGTGCTCAGTACTCAGGGTGCTGGGTGCTCAGTACTCAGGGTGCTGGGTGCTCAGTGCTCAGGGTGCTGGGTACTCAGTTCTCAGGGTGCTCAGTGCTCAGTACTCGGGGTGCTGGGTGCTCATTCTTGGGGTGCTGGGTGCTCAGTGCTCGGGGTGCTGGGTGCGCAGTACTCAGGGTGCTGGGTGCTCAGTGCTCAGGGTGCTGGGTGCTCAGTACTCAGGGTGCTGGGTGCTCAGTGCTCAGGGTCCTGGGTGCTCAGTACTCAGGGTGCTGGGCGCACAGTGCTCAGGGTGCTGGGTGCTCAGTACTCAGGGTGCTGGGAGCTCAGTGCTCAGGGTGATCGGTGCTCAGTACTCAGGGTGCTCAGTATTCAGGGTACTGGGTGCTCAGTGCTCGGGGTGCTGGGAGCTCAGTACTCAGGGTGCTGTGTGCTCAGTGCTCGGGGTGCTGGGTGCTCAGTGCTCAGGGTGATCGGTGCTCAGTACTCAGGGTGCTGGGTGCTCAGTGCTCAGGGTGCTGGGTGTTCAGTCCACAGGGTGCTCAGTGCTCAGGGTGCTGGGTGCTTAGTGCTCGGGGTGCTGGGTGCTCAGTTCTCGGGGTGCTGGGTGTTCAGTGCTCAGTGCTCAGGGTGCTGGGTGCTCAGTGCTCGGGGTGCTGGGTGCTCAGTGTTCAGTACTCAGGGTGCTGGGTGCTTAGTACTCCGGGTGCTGGGTGCTCAGTGCTCAGTACTCAGGGTGCTGGGTGCTCAGTGCCCAGGGTGCTGGGTGCTCAGTGCTCAGGGTGCTGGGTGCTCAGTGCTCAGGGTGCTGGGTACTCAGTGCTCAGGGTGCTGGGTGCTCAGTACTCAGGGTACTGGGTGCTCAGTGCTTAGGGTGCTGGGTGCTCAGTGCTCGGGGTGCTGGGTGCTCAGTCCTCGGGGTGCTGGGTGCTCAGTGCTCGATGTGCTCGGTGCTCAGTACTCAGTGTGCTGGGTGCTCAGTGCTCGAGGTGCTCAGTACTCAGGGTGCTGTATGTTCAGTGTTCAGGGTGCTGGGTGCTCAGTACTCAGGGTGCTCGGTGCTTAGTACTCAGGGTGCTGGGTGCTCAGTACTCCGGGTGCTGGGTGCTCAGTGCTCGGGGTGCTCGGTGCTCAGTACTCAGTGCTCAGGGTGCTCAGTGCTCAGTGCTCAGGGTGCTGGGTGTTCAGTACTCAGGGTGCTGGGTGCTCAGTGCTCAGGGTGCTGGGTGCTCAGTACTCAGGGTGTTGGTTGCCCAGTACTCGGGGTGCTTTGTGCTCAGTACTCAGGGTGCTGGGTGCTCAGTACTCAGGGTGCTGGGTGCTCAGTACTCGGGTGCTGGGTGCTCAGTGCTCAGGGTGCTGGGTGCTCAGTGCTCGGGGTGCTGGGTGCTCAGTGCTCGGTACTCAGGGTGCTGGGTGCTTAGTACTCGGGGTGCTGGGTGCTCAGTGCTCAGTACTCAGGGTGCTGGGTGCTCAGTGCTCAGGGTGCTGGGTACTCAGTTCTCAGGGTGCTCAGTGCTCAGTACTCGGGGTGCTGGGTGCTCATTCTTGGGGTGCTGGGTGCTCAGTGCTCGGGGTGCTGGGTGCGCAGTACTCAGGGTGCTGGGTGCTCAGTGCTCAGGGTGCTGGGTGCTCAGTACTCAGGGTGCTGGGTGCTCAGTGCTCAGGGTCCTGGGTGCTCAGTACTCAGGGTGCTGGGCGCACAGTGCTCAGGGTTCTGGGTGCTCAGTACTCAGGGTGCTGGGAGCTCAGTGCTCAGGGTGATCGGTGCTCAGTACTCAGGGTGCTCAGTATTCAGGGTACTGGGTGCTCAGTGCTCGGGGTGCTGGGAGCTCAGTACTCAGGGTGCTGTGTGCTCAGTGCTCGGGGTGCTGGGTGCTCAGTGCTCAGGGTGATCGGTGCTCAGTACTCAGGGTGCTGGGTGCTCAGTGCTCAGGGTGCTGGGTGTTCAGTCCACAGGGTGCTCAGTGCTCAGGGTGCTGGGTGCTTAGTGCTCGGGGTGCTGGGTGCTCAGTGCTCGGGGTGCTGGGTGTTCAGTGCTCAGTGCTCAGGGTGCTGGGTGCTCAGTGCTCGGGGTGCTGGGTGCTCAGTGCTCAGTACTCAGGGTGCTGGGTGCTTAGTACTCCGGGTGCTGGGTGCTCAGTGCTCAGTACTCAGGGTGCTGGGTGCTCAGTGCCCAGGGTGCTGGGTGCTCAGTGCTCAGGGTGCTGGGTGCTCAGTGCTCAGGGTGCTGGGTACTCAGTGCTCAGGGTGCTCGGTGCTCAGTACTCGGGGTGCTGCGTGCTCATTCTTGGGGTGCTGGGTGCTCAGTGCTCGGGGTGCTTGGTGCGCAGTACTCAGGGTGCTGGGGGCTCAGTGCTCAGGGTGCTGGGTGCTCAGTACTCAGGGTGCTGGGTGCTCAGTGCTCAGGGTGCTGGGTGCTCAGTACTCAGGGTGCTGGGCGCACAGTGCTCAGGGTGCTGGGTGCTCAGTACTCAGGGTGCTGGGAGCTCAGTGCTCAGTGTGATCGGTGCTCAGTACTCAGGGTGCTCAGTACTCAGGGTACTGGGTGCTCAGTGCTCGGGGTGCTGGGTGCTCAGTGCTCAGGGAGATCGGTGCTCAGTACTCAGGGTGCTGGGTGCTCAGTGCTCAGGGTGCTGGGTGTTCAGTCCACAGGGTACTCAGTGCTCAGGGTGCTGGGTGCTCAGTGCTCGGGGTGCTGGGTGCTCAGTGCTCGGGGTGCTGGGTGTTCAGTGCTCAGTGCTCAGGGTGCTGGGTGCTCAGTGCTCAGTGCTCAGGGTGCTGGGTGCAAAGTGCTCGGGGTGCTCGGTGCTCAGTACGTTGGGTGCTCACTACTCAGGGTGCTGTGTGCTCAGTGCTCAGGGTGCTGGGTGCTCAGTGCTCAGGGTGGCGGGTGCTCAGTGCTCAGGGTGCTGGGTGCTCAGTACTCAGGGTGCTGGGTGCTCAGTGCTCGGGGTGCTGGGTGCTCAGTGCTCAGGGTGCTGGGTGCTCAGTACTCAGGGTGCTGGGTGCTCAGTACTCAGGGTGTTGGTTGCCCAGTACTCGGGGTGCTTTGTGCTCAGTACTCAGGGTGCTGGGTGCTCAGTACTCAGGGTGCTGGGTGCTCAGTACTCGGGTGCTGGGTGCTCAGTGCTCAGGGTGCTGGGTGCTCAGTGCTCGGGGTGCTGGGTGCTCAGTGCTCAGTACTCAGGGTGCTGGGTGCTTAGTACTCGGGGTGCTGGGTGCTCAGTGCTCAGTACTCAGGGTGCTGGGTGCTCAGTGCTCAGGGTGCTGGGTGCTCAGTGCTCAGGGTGCTGGGTGCTCAGTGCTCAGGGTGCTGGGTACTCAGTGCTCAGGGTGCTGGGTGCTCAGTACTCAGGGTACTGGGTGCTCAGTGCACAGGGTGCTGGGTGCTCAGTGCTCGGGGTGCTGGGTGCTCAGTGCTCGGGGTGCTGGGTGCTCAGTGCTCGATGTGCTCGGTGCTCAGTGCTCAGGGTGCTCAATGCTCAGTACGTTGGGTGCTCACTACTCAGAGTGCTGCGTGCTCAGTGCTCAGGGTGCTGGGTGCTCAGTGCTCAGGGTGCTGGGTGCTCAGTGCTCAGGGTGCTGGGTGCTCAGTACTCAGGGTGCTGGGTGCTCAGTGCTCGGGGTGCTGGGTACTCAGTGCTCAGGGAGCTGGGAGCTCAGTACTCAGGGTGTTGGTTGCCCAGTACTCGGGGTGCTTTGTGCTCAGTACTCAGGGTGCTGGGTCCTCAGTACTCAGGGTGCTGGGTGCTCAGTACTCGGGTGCTGGCTGCTCAGTGCTCAGGGTGCTGGGTGCTCAGTGCTCGGGGTGCTGAGTGCTCAGTGCTCAGTATTCAGGGTGCTGGGTGCTTAGTACTCAGGGTGCTGGGTGCTCAGTGCTCAGTACTCAGGGTGCTGGGTGCTCAGTGCTCAGGGTGCTGGGTGCTCAGTGCTCAGGGTGCTGGGTGCTCAGTGCTCAGGGTGCTGGGTACTCAGTGCTCAGGGTGCTGGGTGCTCAGTACTCAGGGTACTGGGTGCTCAGTGCTCATTGTGCTGGGTGCTCAGTGCTCGGGGTGCTGGGTGCTCAGTGCTCGGGGTGCTGGGTGCTCAGTGCTCGATGTGCTCGGTGCTCAGTACTCAGTGTGCTGGGTGCTCAGTGCTCGAGGTGCTCAGTACTCAGGGTGCTGTATGTTCAGTGTTCAGGGTGCTGGGTGCTCAGTACTCAGGGTGCTCGGTGCTTAGTACTCAGGGTGCTGGGTGCTCAGTACTCCGGGTGCTGGGTGCTCAGTGCTCGGGGTGCTCGGTGCTCAGTACTCAGTGCTCAGGGTGCTCAGTGCTCAGTGCTCAGGGTGCTGGGTGTTCAGTACTCAGGGTGCTGGGTGCTCAGTACTCAGGGTGCTGGGTGCTCAGTACTCGGGGTGCTCGGTGCTCATTGCTCAGGGTCCTGGGTGCTTAGAACTCAGCGTGCTGGGTGCTCAGTACTCAGGGTGCTGGGTGCTCAGTGCTCAGGGTGCTGGGTGCTCAGTACTCAGGGTGCTGGGTGCTCAGTGCTCAGGGTGCTGGGTGCTCAGTACTCAGGGTGCTGGGCGCACAGTGCTCAGGGTGCTGGGTGCTCAGTACTCAGGGTGCTGGGAGCTCAGTGCTCAGGGTGATCGGTGCTCAGTACTCAGGGTGCTCAGTACTCAGGTTACTGGGTGCTCAGTGCTCAGGGTGCTGGGAGCTCAGTACTCAGGGTGCTGGGTGCTCAGTGCTCGGGGTGCTGGGTGCTCAGTGCTCAGGGTGATCGGTGCTCAGTACTCAGGGTGCTGGGTGCTCAGTGCTCAGGGTGCTGGGTGTTCAGTCCACAGGGTGCTCAGTGCTCAGGGTGCTGGGTGCTCAGTGCTCGCGGTGCTGGGTGCTCAGTGCTCGGGGTGCTGGGTGTTCAGTGCTCAGTGCTCAGGGTGCTGGGTGCTCAGTGCTCAGTGCTCAGGGTGCTGGTTGCTCAGTACTCAGGGTGCCGGGTGCTCAGTACTCAGGGTGCTGGGTGCTCAGTGCTCAGTGTGCTGGGTGCTCAGTACTCAGGGTGCTGGGTGATCAGTGCTCGGGTTGCTGGGTGCTCAGTGCTCAGGGTGCTGGGTGCTCAGTGCTCAGGGTGCTGGGTGCTCAGTACTCAGGGTGCTGGGTGCTCAGTGCTCGGGTTGCTCGGTGCTCAGTACTCAAGGTGCTGGGTGCTCAGTGCTCAGGGTGCTGGGTGCTCAGTGATCAGGGTGCTGGGTGCTCAGTACTCAGGGTGCTCGGTGCTCAGTACTCAGGGTTCTCAGTGCTCAGTACTCAGGGTGCTGGGTACGAAGTGCTCAGGGTGCTGGGTGCTCAGTACTGAGGGTGCTCAGTGCTCAGTACTTAGGGTGCTTGCTGCTCAGTACTCAGGGTGCTCAGTGCTCAGTACTCGGTGTGCTGGGTGCTCAGTGCTCAGGGTGCTCAGTGCTCAGTGCTCGGGGTGCTGGGTGCTCAGTGCTCAGGGCGCTGGTTGCTCAGTACTCGGGGTGCTGGGTGCTCAGTACTCAGGGTGCTGGGTGCTCAGTACTCAGGGTGCTGGGTGCTCAGTACTCGGGTGCTGGGTGCTCAGTGCTCAGGGTGCTGGGTGCTCAGTGCTCAGGGTGCTGGGTGCTCAGTGCTCGGGGTGCTCGGTGCTCAGTACGTTGGGTGCTCACTACTCAGGGTGCTGTGTGCTCAGTGCTCAGGGTGCTGGGTGCTCAGTGCTCAGGGTGCTGGGTGCTCAGTGCTCAGGGTGCTGGGTGCTCAGTACTCAGGGTGTTGGTTGCCCAGTACTCGGGGTGCTTTGTGCTCAGTACTCAGGGTGCTGGGTGCTCAGTACTCATGGTGCTGGGTGCTCAGTACTCGGGTGCTGGGTGCTCAGGGTGCTGGGTGCTCAGTGCTCGGGGTGCTGGGTGCTCAGTGCTCAGTACTCAGGGTGCTGGGTGCTTAGTACTCGGGGTGCTGGGTGCTCAGTGCTCAGTACTCAGGGTGCTGGGTGCTCAGTGCTCAGGGTGCTGGGTGCTCAGTGCTCAGGGTGCTGGGTGCTCAGTGCTCAGGGTGCTGGGTACTCAGTGCTCAGGGTGCTGGGTGCTCAGTACTCAGGGTACTGGGTGCTCAGTGCTCAGGGTGCTGGGTGCTCAGTGCTCGGGGTGCTGGGTGCTCAGTGCTCGGGGTGCTGGGTGCTCAGTGCTCGATGTGCTCGGTGCTCAGTACTCAGTGTGCTGGGTGCTCAGTGCTCGAGGTGCTCGGTACTCAGGGTGCTGTATGTTCAGTGTTCAGGGTGCTGGGTGCTCAGTACTCAGGGTGCTCGGTGCTTAGTACTCAGGGTGCTGGGTGCTCAGTACTCCGGGTGCTTTGTGCTCAGTGCTCGGGGTGCTCGGTGCTCAGTACTCAGTGCTCAGGGTGCTCAGTGCTCAGTGGTCAGGGTGCTGGGTGTTCAGTACTCAGGGTGCTGGGTGCTCAGTACTCAGGGTGCTGGGTGCTCAGTACTCGGGGTGCTCGGTGCTCATTGCTCAGGGTGCTGGGTGCTCAGTACTCAGGGTGCTGGGTGCTCAGTACTCAGGGTGCTGGGTGCTCAGTGCTCAGGGTTCTGGGTACTCAGTTCTCAGGGTGCTCAGTGCTCAGTACTCGGGGTGCTGGGTGCTCATTCTTGGGGTGCTGGGTGCTCAGTGCTCGGGGTGCTGGGTGCGCAGTACTCAGGGTGCTGGGTGCTCAGTGCTCAGGGTGCTGGGTGTTCAGTACTCAGGGTGCTGGGTGCTCAGTGCTCAGGGTGCTGGGTGCTCAGTACTCAGGGTGCTGGGCGCACAGTGCTCAGGGTGATGGGTGCGCAGTACTCAGGGTGCTGGGAGCTAAGTGCTCAGGGTGATCGGTGCTCAGTACTCAGGGTGCTCAGTACTCAGGGTACTGGGTGCTCAGTGCTCGGGGTGCTGGGAGCTCAGTACTCAGGGTGCTGGGTGCTCAGTGCTCGGGGTGCTGGGTGCTCAGTGCTCAGGGTGATCGGTGCTCAGTACTCAGGGTGCTGGGTGCTCAGTGCTCAGGGTGCTGGGTGTTCAGTCCACAGGGTGCTCAGTGCTCAGGGTGCTGGGTGCTCAGTGCTCGGGGTGCTGTGTGCTCAGTGCTCGGGGTGCTGGGTGTTCAGTGCTCAGTGCTCAGGGTGCTGGGTGCTCAGTGCTCGGGTTGCCGGGTGCTCAGTGCTCAGTACTCAGGGTGCTGGGTGCTTAGTACTCGGGGTGCTGGGTGCTCAGTGCTCAGTACTCAGGGTGCTGGGTGCTCAGTGCTCAGGGTGCTGGGTGCTCAGTGCTCAGGGTGCTGGGTGCTCAGTGCTCAGGGTGCTGGGTACTCAGTGCTCAGGGTGCTGGGTGCTCAGTACTCAGGGTACTGGGTGCTCAGTGCTCAGGGTGCTGGGTGCTCAGTGCTCGGGGTGCTGGGTGCTCAGTGCTCGATGTGCTCGATGCTCAGTACTCAGTGTGCTGGGTGCTCAGTGCTCGAGGTGCTCAGTACACAGGGTGATGTATGTTCAGTGTTCAGGGTGCTGGGTGCTCAGTGCTCGGGGTGCTCGGAGCTCAGTACTCAGGGTGCTGGGTGCTCAGTGCTCGGGGTGCTCGGTTCTCAGTACTCAGGGTGCTGGGTGCTCAGTGCTCAGGGTGCTCGATGCTCAGTACGTTGGGTGCTCACTACTCAGAGTGCTGCGTGCTCAGTGCTCAGGGTGCTGGGTGCTCAGTGCTCAGGGTGCTGGGTGCTCAGTGCTCAGGGTGCTGGGTGCTCAGTGCTCAGTACTCAGGGTGCTGGGTGCTTAGTACTCGGGGTGCTGGGTGCTCAGTGCTCAGTACTCAGGGTGCTGGGTGCTCAGTGCTCAGGGTGCTGGGTGCTCAGTGCTCAGGGTGCTGGGTGCTCAGTGCTCAGGGTGCTGGGTACTCAGTGCTCAGGGTGCTGGGTGCTCAGTACTCAGGGTACTGGGTGCTCAGTGCTCAGGGTGCTGGGTGCTCAGTGCTCGGGGTGCTGGGTGCTCAGTGCTCGGGGTGCTGGGTGCTCAGTGCTCGATGTGCTCGGTGCTCAGTACTCAGGGTGCTGGGTGCTCAGTGCTCGAGGTGCGCAGTACTCAGGGTGCTGTATGTTCAGTGTTCAGGGTGCTGGGTGCTCAGTACTCTGGGTGCTCGGTGCTTAGTACTCAGGGTGCTGGGTGCTCAGTACTCCGGGTGCTGGGTGCTCAGTGCTCGGGGTACTCGGTGCTCAGTACTCAGTGCTCAGGGTGCTCAGTGCTCAGTGCTCAGGGTGCTGGGTGTTCAGTACTCAGCGTGCTGGGTGCTCAGTACTCAGGGTGCTGGGTGCTCAGTACTCGGGGTGCTCGGTGCTAATTGCTCAGGGTGCTGGGTGCTCAGTACTCAGGGTGCTGGGTGCTCAGTACTCAGGGTGCTGGGTGCTCAGTGCTCAGGGTGCTGGGTACTCAGTTCTCAGGGTGCTCAGTGCTCAGTACTAGGGGTGCTGGGTGCTCATTCTTGGGGTGCTGGGTGCTCAGTGCTCGGGGTGCTGGGTGCGCAGTACTCAGGGTGCTGGGTGCTCAGTGCTCAGGGTGCTGGGTGCTCAGTACTCAGGGTGCTGGGTGCTCAGTGCTCAGGGTCCTGGGTGCTCAGTACTCAGGGTGCTGGGCGCACAGTGCTCAGGGTGCTGGGTGCTCAGTACTCAGGGTGCTGGGAGCTCAGTGTTCAGGGTGATCGGTGCTCAGTACTCAGGGTGCTCAGTATTCAGGGTACTGGGTGCTCAGTGCTCGGGGTGCTGGGAGCTCAGTACTCAGGGTGCTGTGTGCTCAGTGCTCGGGGTGCTGGGTGCTCAGTGCTCAGGGAGATCGGTGCTCAGTACTCAGGGTGCTGGGTGCTCAGTGCTCAGGGTGCTGGGTGTTCAGTCCACAGGGGGCTCAGTGCTCAGGGTGCTGGGTGCTTAGTGCTCGGGGTGCTGGGTGCTCAGTGCTCGGGGTGCTGGGTGTTCAGTGCTCAGTGGTCAGGGTGCTGGGTGCTCAGTGCTCGGGGTGCTGGGTGCTCAGTGTTCAGTACTCAGGGTGCTGGGTGCTTAGTACTCCGGGTGCTGGGTGCTCAGTGCTCAGTACTCAGGGTGCTGGGTGCTCAGTGCCCAGGGTGCTGGGTGCTCAGTGCTCAGGGTGCTGGGTGCTCAGTGCTCAGGGTGCTGGGTATTCAGTGCTCAGGGTGCTGGGTGCTCAGTACTCAGGGTACTGGGTGCTCAGTGCTTAGGGTGCTGGGTGCTCAGTGCTCGGGGTGCTGGGTGCTCAGTGCTCGGGGTGCTGGGTGCTCAGTGCTCGATGTGCTCGGTGCTCAGTACTCAGTGTGCTGGGTGCTCAGTGCTCGAGGTGCTCAGTACTCAGGGTGCTGTATGTTCAGTGTTCAGGGTGCTGGGTGCTCAGTACTCAGGGTGCTCGGTGCTTAGTACTCAGGGTGCTGGGTGCTCAGTACTCCGGGTGCTGGGTGCTCAGTGCTCGGTGTGCTCGGTGCTCAGTACTCAGTGCTCAGGGTGCTCAGTGCTCAGTGCTCAGGGTGCTGGGTGTTCAGTACTCAGGGTGCTGGGTGCTCAGTGCTCAGGGTGCTGGGTGCTCAGTACTCAGGGTGTTGGTTGCCCAGTACTCGGGGTGCTTTGTGCTCAGTACTCAGGGTGCTGGGTGCTCAGTACTCAGGGTGCTGGGTGCTCAGTACTCGGGTGCTGGGTGCTCAGTGCTCAGGGTGCTTGGTGCTCAGTGCTCGGGGTGCTGGGTGCTCAGTGCTCGGTACTCAGGGTGCTGGGTGCTTAGTACTCGGGGTGCTGGGTGCTCAGTGCTCAGTACTCAGGGTGCTGGGTGCTCAGTGCTCAGGGTGCTGGGTACTCAGTTCTCAGGGTGCTCAGTGCTCAGTACTCGGGGTGCTGGGTGCTCATTCTTGGGGTGCTGGGTGCTCAGTGCTCGGGGTGCTGGGTGCGCAGTACTCAGGGTGCTGGGTGCTCAGTGCTCAGGGTGCTGGGTGCTCAGTACTCAGGGTGCTGGGTGCTCAGTGCTCAGGGTCCTGGGTGCTCAGTACTCAGGGTGCTGGGCGCACAGTGCTCAGGGTGCTGGGTGCTCAGTACTCAGGGTGCTGGGAGCTCAGTGCTCAGGGTGATCGGTGCTCAGTACTCAGGGTGCTCAGTATTCAGGGTACTGGGTGCTCAGTGCTCGGGGTGCTGGGAGCTCAGTACTCAGGGTGCTGTGTGCTCAGTGCTCGGGGTGCTGGGTGCTCAGTGCTCAGGGTGATCGGTGCTCAGTACTCAGGGTGCTGGGTGCTCAGTGCTCAGGGTGCTGGGTGTTCAGTCCACAGGGTGCTCAGTGCTCAGGGTGCTGGGTGCTTAGTGCTCGGGGTGCTGGGTGCTCAGTGCTCGGGGTGCTGGGTGTTCAGTGCTCAGTGCTCAGGGTGCTGGGTGCTCAGTGCTCGGGGTGCTGGGTGCTCAGTGCTCAGTACTCAGGGTGCTGGGTGCTTAGTACTCCGGGTGCTGGGTGCTCAGTGCTCAGTACTCAGGGTGCTGGGTGTTCAGTGCCCAGGGTGCTGGGTGCTCAGTGCTCAGGGTGCTGGGTGCTCAGTGCTCAGGGTGCTGGGTACTCAGTGCTCAGGGTGCTCGGTGCTCAGTACTCGGGGTGCTGCGTGCTCATTCTTGGGGTGCTGGGTGCTCAGTGCTCGGGGTGCTTGGTGCGCAGTACTCAGTGTGCTGGGGGCTCAGTGCTCAGGGTGCTGGGTGCTCAGTACTCAGGGTGCTGGGTGCTCAGTGCTCAGGGTGCTGGGTGCTCAGTACTCAGGGTGCTGGGCGCACAGTGCTCAGGGTGCTGGGTGCTCAGTACTCAGGGTGCTGGGAGCTCAGTGCTCAGTGTGATCGGTGCTCAGTACTCAGGGTGCTCAGTACTCAGGGTACTGGGTGCTCAGTGCTCGGGGTGCTGGGTGCTCAGTGCTCAGGGAGATCGGTGCTCAGTACTCAGGGTGCTGGGTGCTCAGTGCTCAGGGTGCTGGGTGTACAGTCCACAGGGTACTCAGTGCTCAGGGTGCTGGGTGCTCAGTGCTCGGGGTGCTGGGTGCTCAGTGCTCGGGGTGCTGGGTGTTCAGTGCTCAGTGCTCAGGGTGCTGGGTGCTCAGTGCTCAGTGCTCAGGGTGCTGGGTGCAAAGTGCTCGGGGTGCTCGGTGCTCAGTACGTTGGGTGCTCACTACTCAGGGTGCTGTGTGCTCAGTGCTCAGGGTGCTGGGTGCTCAGTGCTCAGGGTGGCGGGTGCTCAGTGCTCAGGGTGCTGGGTGCTCAGTACTCAGGGTGCTGGGTGCTCAGTGCTCGGGGTGCTGGGTGCTCAGTGCTCAGGGTGCTGGGTGCTCAGTACTCAGGGTGCTGGGTGCTCAGTACTCGGGGTGCTGTGTGCTCAGTACTCAGGGTGCTGGGTGCTCAGTACTCAGGGTGCTGGGTGCGCAGTACTCGGGTGCTGGGTGCTCAGTGCTCAGGGTGCTGGGTGCTCAGTGCTCGGGGTGCTGGGTGCTCAGTGCTCAGTACTCAGGGTGCTGGGTGCTCAGTGCTCGGGGTGCTGCGTGCTCAGTGCTCAGTACTCAGGGTGCTGGGTGCTCAGTGCTCAGCGTGCTGGGTGCTCAGTGCTCAGGGTGCTGGGTGCTCAGTCCTCAGGGTGTTCATTGCTCAGGGTGCTGGGTGCTCAGTACTCAGGGTGCTGGGCGCTCAGTGCTCAGGGTGCTCAGTGCTCGGGGCGCTGGGTGCTCAGTGCTCCGGGTACTCAGAGCTCAGTACTCAGGGTGCTGGGTGCTCAGTGCTCGGGGTGCTCGGTTCTCAGTACTCAGGGTGCTGGGTGCTCAGTGCTCAGGGTGCTCGATGCTCAGTACGTTGGGTGCTCACTACTCAGGGTGCTGCGTGCTCAGTGCTCAGGGTGCTGGGTGCTCAGTGCTCAGGGTGCTGGGTGCTCAGTGCTCAGGGTGCTGGGTGCTCAGTACTCAGGGTGCTGCGTGCTGAGTGCTCGGGGTGCTGGGTGCTCAGTGCTCAGGGTGCTGGGTGCTCAGTACTCAGGGTGTTGGTTGCCCAGTACTCGGGGTGCTTTGTGCTCAGTACTCAGGGTGCTGGGTGCTCAGTACTCAGGGTGCTGGGTACTCAGTACTCGGGTGCTGGGTGCTCAGTGCTCAGGGTGCTGGGTGCTCAGTGCTCAGGGTGCTGGGTGCTCAGTGCTCGGGGTGCTGGGTGCTCAGTGCTCAGTACTCAGGGTGCTGGGTGCTCAGTGCTCAGGGTGCTGTGTGCTCAGTGCTCAGGGTGCTGGGTGCTCAGTCCTCAGGGTGTTCATTGCTCAGGGTGCTGGGTGCTCAGTACTCAGGGTGCTGGATGCTCAGTGCTCAGGGTGCTCGGTGCTCGGGGCACTGGGTGCTCAGTGCTCGGGGTGCTCGGAGCTCAGTACTCAGGGTGCTGGGTGCTCAGTGCTCGGGGTGCTCGGTTCTCAGTACTCAGGGTGCTGGGTGCTCAGTGCTCAGGGTGCTCGATGCTCAGTACGTTGGGTGCTCACTACTCAGGGTGCTGCGTGCTCAGTGCTCAGGGTGCTGGGTGCTCAGTGCTCAGGGTGCTGGGTGCTCAGTGCTCAGGGTGCTGGGTGCTCAGTACTCAGGGTGCTGGGTGCTCAGTGCTCAGGGTGCTGGGTGCTCAGTGCTCAGGGTGCTGGGTGCTCAGTACTCAGCGTGTTGGTTGCCCAGTACTCGGGGTGCTTTGTGCTCAGTACTCAGGGTGCTGGGTGCTCAGTACTCAGGGTGCTGGGTGCTCAGTACTCGGGTGCTGGGTCCTCAGTGCTCAGGGTGCTGGGTGCTCAGTGCTCGGGGTGCTGGGTGCTCAGTGCTCAGTACTCAGGGTGCTGGGTGCTTAGTACTCGGGGTGCTGGGTGCTCAGTGCTCAGTACTCTGTGTGCTGGGTGCTCAGTGCTCAGGGTGCTGGGTGCTCAGTGCTCAGGGTGCTGGGTGCTCAGTGCTCAGGGTGCTGGGTACTCAGTGCTCAGGGTGCTGGGTGCTCAGTACTCAGGGTGCTGGGTGCTCAGTGCTCAGGGTGCTGGGTGCTCAGTGCTCGGGGTGCTGGGTGCTCAGTACTCGTTGTGCTGGGTGCTAAGTGCTCAGGGTGCTGGGTGCTCAGAACTCAGGGTGCTGGGTTCTCAGTACTCAGGGTGCTCAGTGCTTAGTACTCAGCGTGCTGGGTGCTCAGTGCTCAGGGTGCTCGGTGCTCAGTGCTCGGGGTGCTGAGTGCTCAGTGCTCAGGGTGCTGGGTGCTCAGTACTCAGGTTGCTGGGTGCTCAGTACTCAGGGTGCTGGGTGCTCAGTACTCGGGTGCTTGGTGCTCAGTACTCAGGGTGCTGGGTGCTCAGTACTCGGGTGCTGGGTGCTCAGTGTTCAGGGTGCTGGGTGCTCAGTGCTCGGGGTGCTGGGTGCTCAGTGCTCAGTACTCAGGGTGCTGGGTGCTCAGTGCTCGGGGTGCTGGGTGCTCAGTGCTCAGGGTGCTGGGTGCTCAGTGCTCGGGGTGCTGGGTGCTCAGTGCACAGTACTCAGGGTGCTGGGTGCTCAGTGCTCGGGGTGCTGGGCGCTCAGTACTCAGGGTGCTGGGTGCTCAGTACTCAGGGTGCTGGGTGCTCAGTGCAGAGGGTGCTGGGTGCTCAGTGCTCGTGGTGCTGGGTGCTCAGTGCTCAGTACTCAGGGTGCTGGGTGATCAGTGCTCGGGCTGCTGGGTGCTCAGTGCTCAGGGTGCTGGGTGCTCAGTGCTCAGGGTGCTGGGTGCTCAGTGCTCGTGGTGCTGGGTGCTCAGTGCTCAGTACTCAGGGTGCTGGGTGATCAGTGCTCGGGCTGCTGGGTGCTCAGTGCTCAGGGTGCTGGGTGCTCAGTGCTCGTGGTGCTGGGTGCTCAGTGCTCAGTACTCAGGGTGATGGGTGCTCAGTGCTCAGGGTGCTGGTTGCTCAGTGCTCAGGGTGCTGGGTACTCAGTGCTCGGGGTGCTGGGTGCTCAGTACTCAGGGTGCTGGGTGCTCAGTACACATGGTGCTGGGTTCTCAGTGCTCGGGTTGCTGGGTGCTCAGTGCTCCGGGTGCTGGGTGCTCAGTGCTCGGGGTGCTGTGTGTTCAGTGCTCAGGGTGCTGGGTGTTCAGTACTCAGGATGCTGGGTGCTCAGTACTCAGGGTTCTCATTGCTCAGGGTGCTGGGTGCTCAGTACTCAGGGTGCTGGGTGCTCAGTACTCAGGGTGCTCAGTGCTCAGTACTCAGGGTGCTCAGTGCTCAGTACTCAGGGTGCTCGGTGCTCAGGGTGCTGGGTGCTCAGTGCTCGGGGTGCTCGGTGCTCAGTACTCAGGGTGCTGGGTGCTCAGTACTCAGGGAGCTGGGTGCTCAGTGCTCAGGGTGCTGGGTGCTCAATGCTCAGGGTGCTGGGTGCTCAGTACTCAGGGTGCTCGGTGCTCGGGGTGCTGGGTGCTCGGTGCTCGGGGTGCTCGGTGCTCAGTGCTCAGGGTGCGCGGTACTCAGTGCTCGGGGTGCTGGGTGCTCAGTGCTCAGTACTCAGGGTGCTGAGCGCTCAGTCCTCGGGGTGCTGGTTGCTCAGTGCTCAGTACTCAGGGTGCTGGGTGCTCAGTGCTCAGGGTGCTTGGTGCTCAGTGCTCAGTCCTCAGGGTGCTGGGTGCTCAGTGCTCAGGGTGCTGGGTGCTCAGTGCTCAGGGTGCTGGGTGCTCAGTGCTCCTGATGCTGGGTGCACAGTGCTCAGGGTGCTGGGTGCTCAGTACTCAGGGTGCTGGGTGCTCAGTACTCGGGGTGCTGGGTGCTCAGTACTCAGGGTGCTGGGTGCTCAGTACTCAGGGTGCTGGGTGCTCAGTATTCGGGTGCTGGGTGCTCAGTGCTCAGGGTGTTGGGTGCTCAGTGCTCGGGGTGCTGGTTGCTCAGTGCTCAGTCCTCAGGGTGCTGGGTGCTCAGTGCTAGGGGTGCTGGGTGCTCAGTGCTCAGGGTGCTGGGTGCTCAGTGCTCGTGGTGCTGGGTACTCAGTGCTCAGGGTGCTGGGTGCTCAGTACTCAGGGTGCTGGGTGCTCAGTACTCGGGGTGCTGGGTGATCAGTACTCAGGGTGCTGGGTGCTCAGTACTCAGGGTGCTGGGTGCTCAGTGCTCAGGGTGCTGGGTGCTCAGTACTCAGGGTGCTAGGTGCACGGTGCTCAGTACGCTGGGTGCTCAGTACTCAGGGTGCTGGGTGCTCAGTACTCAGGGTGCTCGGTGCTCAGTACTCAGGGTGCTGGGTGCTCAGTGCTCGGGGTGCTGGGTGCTCAGTACTCAGGGTGCTCAGTGCTCAGTACTCAGCGTGCTGGGTGCTCAGTGCTCAGGGTGCTCGGTGCTCAGTACTCAGGGTGCTCAGTGCTCAGTACTCAGCGTGCTGGGTGCTCAGTGCTCAGGGTGCTCGGTGCTCAGTACTCAGGGTGCTCAGTGCTCAGTACTCAGCGTGCTGGGTGCTCAGTGCTCAGGGTGCTCGGTGCTCATTACTCAGGGTTCTCAGTGCTCAGTACTCAGCGTGCTGGGTGCTCAGTGCTCGGGGTGCTGGGTGCTCAGTACTCAGGGTGCTGGGTGCTCAGTACTCGTTGTGCTGGGTGCTAAGTGCTCAGGGTGCTGGGTGCTCAGAACTGAGGGTGCTGGGTGCTCAGTACTCAGGGTGCTCAGTGCTCAGTACTCAGCGTGCTGGGTGCTCAGTGCTCAGGGTGCTCGGTGCTCATTACTCAGGGTGCTCAGTGCTCAGTACTCAGCGTGCTGGGTGCTCAGTGCTCGGGGTGCTGGGTGCTCAGTACTCAGGGTGCTGGGTGCTCAGTACTCGTTGTGCTGGGTGCTAAGTGCTCAGGGTGCTGGGTGCTCAGAACTGAGGGTGCTGGGTGCTCAGTACTCAGGGTGCTCAGTGCTCAGTACTCAGCGTGCTGGGTGCTCAGTACTCAGGGTGCTCAGTGCTCAGTACTCAGCGTGCTGGGTGCTCAGTGCTCAGGGTGCTCGGTGCTCATTACTCAGGGTGCTCAGTGCTCAGTACTCAGCGTGCTGGGTGCTCAGTGCTCAGGGTGCTCGGTGCTCATTACTCAGGGTGCTCAGTGCTCAGTACTCAGCGTGCTGGGTGCTCAGTGCTCGGGGTGCTGGGTGCTCAGTACTCAGGGTGCTGGGTGCTTAGTACTCAGGGTGCTCGGTCCTCAGTGCTCAGGGTGCTTGGTGCTTAGTACTCAGAGAGCAGGGTGCTCAATGCTCAGGGTGCTCAGTGCTCAGTACTCAGGGTGCTCGGTGCTCAGTGATCAGGCTGCTCAGTGCTCAGTACTCAGGGTGCTCAGTGCTCAGTGCTCTGGGTGCTGGGTGCTCAGTGCTCGGGGTGCTGGGTGCTCAGTGCTCAGGGTGCTGGGTGCTCAGTACTAAGGGTGCTCAGTGCTCAGGGTGCTGGGTGCTCAGTGCTCGGGGTAATGGGTACTCAGTGCTCAGTACACAGGGTGCTGGGTGCTCAGTGCTCTGGGTGCTGGGTGCTCAGTACTCAGTACTCAGGGTGCTGGGTGCTCAGTGCTCGGGGTGCTGGGTGGTCAGTGCTCGGGGTGCTGGGTGCTCAGTACTCGGGGTGCTGGGTGCTCAGTCCTCAGGGTGTTGGGTGCTCAGTACTCCGGGTGCTGGGTGCTCAGTTCTCGGGGTGCTCGGTGCTCAGTACTCAGTGATCAGGGTGCTGAGTGCTCAGTGCTCAGGGTGCTGGGTGTTCAGTACTCAGGGAGCTGGGTGCTCAGTACTCAGGGTGCTGGGTGCTCAGTGCTCAGGCTGCTGGGTGCTCAGTACTCGGGGTGCTCGGTGCCCAGTGCTCAGGGTGCTGGGTGCTCAGTACTCAGGGTGCTGGGTACTCAGTGCTCAGGGTGCTCGGTGCTCAGTACTCGGGGTGCTGGGTGCTCATTCTCGGGGTGCTGGGTGCTCAGTATGTTGGCTGCTGGGTGCTCAGTACTCAGGGTGCTGGGTGCTCAGTACTCAGGGTGCTGGGTGCTCAGTGCTCAGGGTGCTGGGTGCTCAGTACTCAGGGTGCTGGGTGCTCAGTGCTCAGGGTGCTGGGTGCTCAGTACTCAGGGTGCTGGGAGCTCAGTGCTCAGGGTGATCGGTGCTCAGTACTCAGGGTGCTCAGTGCTCAGGGTGCTTGGTGCTCAGTGCTCAGGCTGCTGGGTGCTCAGTACTCAGGGTTCTCATTGCTCAGGGTGCTGGGTGCTCAGTACTCAGGGTGCTGGGTGCTCAGTACTCAGGGTGCTCAGTGCTCAGGACTCAGGGTGCTCAGTGCTCAGTACTCAGGGTGCTCGGTGCTCAGGGTGCTGGGTGCACATTGCTCCGGGTGCTGGGTGCTCATTGCTCGCGGTGCTACATGCTCAGTGCTCGGGGTGCTCGGTGCTCAGTACTCAGGGTGCTGGGTACTCAGTGCTCAGGGTGCTCGGTGCTCAGTACTCGGGGTGCTGGGTGCTCATTCTCGGGGTGCTTGGTCCTCAGTGCTCGGGGTGCTGGGTGCTCAGTACTCAGGGTGCTGGGTGCTCAGTGCTCAGGGTGCTGGGTGCTCAGTACTCATGGTGCTGGGTGCTCAGTGCTCAGGGTGCTGGGTGCTCAGTACTCAGGGTGCTGGGTGCTCAGTGCTCAGGGTGCTGGGTGCTCAGTACTCAGGGTGCTGGGAGCTCAGTGCTCAGGGTGATCGGTGCTCAGTACTCAGGGTGCTCAGTACTCAGGGTGCTGGGTGCTCAGTGCTCGGGGTGCTGGGTGCTCAGTATTCAGGGTGCTGGGTGCTCAGTGCTTTGGGTTCTGGGTGCTCAGTGCTCAGGGTGATGGGTGCTCAGTACTCAGGGTGCTGGGTGCTCAGTGCTCAGGGTGCTGGGTGCTCAGTCCTCAGGGTGCTTAGTGCTCAGGGTGCTGGGTGCTCAGTGCTCGGGGTGCTCGGTGCTCAGTACTCAGGGTGCTGAGTGCTCAGTACTCAGGGTGCTGGGTGCTCAGTACTCAGGGTGCTGGGTGCTCAGTGCTCAGGTTGCTGGGTGATCAGTGCTCAGGGTGCTGGGTGCTCAGTGCTCAGCGTGCTGGGTGCTCAGTGCTTAGTGTGCTCGGTGCTCAGTACGTTGGGTGCTCACTACTCAGGGTGCTGGGTGCTCAGTGCTCGGGGTGATCCGTGCTCAGTACTCAGGTTGCTGGGTGCTCAGTGCTCTGGGTGCTCAGTGCTCAGTACGTTGGGTGCTCACTACTCAGGGTGCTGGGTGCTCAGTGCTCAGGGTGCTGGGTGCTCAGTGCTCAGGGTGCTTGGTGCTCTGTGCTCAGGGTGCTGGGTGCTCAGTACTCAGGGTGCTGGTTGCTCAGTACTCAGGGTGCTCAGTGCTCAGTACTCAGGGTGCTCGGTGCTCAGTACTCGGGGTGCTGGGTGCTCATTCTCGGGGTGCTTGGTGCTCAGTGCTCGGGGTGCTGGGTGCTCAGTACTCAGGGTGCTGGGTGCTCAGTGCTCAGGGTGCTGGGTGCTCAGTACTCAGGGTGCTGGGTGCTCAGTGCTCAGGGTGCTGGGTGCTCAGTACTCAGGGTGCTGGGTGCTCAGTGCTCAGGGTGCTGGGTGCTCAGTACTCAGGGTGCTGGGAGCTCAGTGCTCAGGGTGATCGGTGCTCAGTACTCAGGGTGCTCAGTACTCAGGTTGCTGGGTGCTCAGTTCTCGGGGTGCTCAGTGCTCAGTACGTTGGGTGCTCACTACTCAGGGTGCTGGGTGCTCAGTGCTCAGGGTGCTGGGTGCTCAGTGCTCAGGGTGCTGGGTGCTCAGTGCTCAGGGTGCTGGGTGCTCAGTACTCAGGGTGCTGGTTGCTCAGTACTCAGGGTGCTCAGTGCTCAGTACTCAGGGTGCTCAGTGCTCAGTACTCAGGGTGCTCAATTCTCAGGGTGCTGGGTGCTCAGTCCTCAGGGTGCTGGGTGCTCAGTGCTCAGGGTGCTCAGTGCTCAGTGCTCAGGGTGCTGGGTGCTCAGTACTCAGGGTGCTGTGTGCTCAGTGCTCGGGGTGCTGGGTGCTCAGTACTCAGAGTGCTGGGTGCTCAGTGCTCAGGGTGCTGGGTGCTCAGTGCTCAGGGTGCTCGGTGCTTAGTACTCAGGGTGCTCGGTGCTCGGGGTGCTGGGTGCTCAGTGCACGGGGTGCTGGGTGCTCAGTGCTCGGGGTGCTGGGTGCTCAGTGCTCAGGGTGCTGGGTGCTCAGTACTCAAGGTGCTGGCTGCTCAGTACTCAGGGTGCTGGGTGCTCAGTACTCAGGGAGCTCAGTGCTTGGGGTGCTGGGTGCTCAGTACTCAGGGTGCTCAGTGCTTGGGGTGTTGGGTGCTCAGTACTCAGGTTGCTGGGTGCTCAGTGATCAGGGTGTTGGGTGCTCAGTACTCAGGGTGCTGGGTGCTCAGTACTCAGGGTGCTGGGTGCTCAGTGCTCGGGGTGCGGGGTGCTCAGTGCTCGGGGTGCTGGGTGCTCAGTGCTCGGGGTGCTGGGTGCTCAGTGCTCGGGGTGCTGGGTGCTCAGTGCTCGGGGTGCTGGGTGCTCAGTGCTCGGGGTGCTGGGTGCTCAGTGCTCGGGGTGCTGGGTTCTCAGTGCTCGGGGTGCTCGGTGCTCAGCGCTCAGGGTGCTGGGTGCTCAGTACTCGTGGTGCTCAGTGCTCAGTACTCAGGGTGCTGGGTGCTCAGTGCTCAGGGCGCTGGGTGCTCAGTGCTAGGGGTGCTGGCTGCTCGGTGTTCAGGTTGCTGGGTGGTCAGTACTCGGGGCGCTGGGTGCTCAGTACTCAGGGTGCGGGGTGCTCATTGCTTGGGGTGCTGGTTGCTCAGTGCTCGGGGTGCTGGGTGCTCAGTGCTCAGGGTGCTTGGTGCTCAGTGCTCAGGGTGCTGGGTGCTCAGTACTCAGGGTGCTGGGTGCTCAGTACTCGGGTGCTGGGTGCTCAGTGCTCAGGATGCTGGGTGCTCAGTGCTCAGGGTGCTGGGTGCTCAGTGCTCGGGGTGCTGGGTGCTCAGTGCTCAGTACTCAGGGTGCTGGGTGCTCAGTGCTCAGTACTCAGGGTGCTGGGTGCTCAGTGCTTAGGGTGCTGGGTGCTCAGTGCTCAGGGTGCTGGGTGCTCAGTGCTCGGGGTGCTGGGTGCTCAGTGCTCAGTACTCAGGGTGCTGGGTGCTCAGTGCTCGGGGTGCTGGGTGCACAGTGCTCAGTACTCAGGGTGCTCGGTGCTCAGTGCTCGGGGTGCTGGGTGCTCAGTGCTCGGGGTGCTGGGTGCTCAGTACTCGGGGTGCTGGGTGCTCAGTCCTCAGGGTGTTTGTGCTCAGTACTCCGGGTGCTGGGTGCTCAGTTCTCGGGGTGCTCGGTGCTCAGTACTCAGTGATCAGGGTGCTGAGTGCTCAGTGCTCAGGGTGCTGGGTGTTCAGTACTCAGGGAGCTGGGTGCTCAGTACTCAGGGTGCTGGGTGCTCAGTGCTCAGGCTGCTGGGTGCTCAGTACTCGGGGTGCTCGGTGCCCAGTGCTCAGGGTGCTGGGTGCTCAGTACTCAGGGTGCTGGGTACTCAGTGCTCAGGGTGCTCGGTGCTCAGTACTCGGGGTGCTGGGTGCTCATTCTCGGGGTGCTGGGTGCTCAGTGCTCGGGGTGCTGGGTGCTCAGTACTCAGGGTGCTGGGTGCTCAGTGCTCAGGGTGCTGGGTGCTCAGTACTCAGGGTGCTGGGTGCTCAGTGCTCAGGGTGCTGGGTGCTCAGTACTCAGGGTGCTGGTTGCTCAGTGCTCAGGGTGCTGGGTGCTCAGTACTCAAGGTGCTGGGAGCTCAGTGCTCAGGGTGATCGGTGCTCAGTACTCAGGGTGCTCAGTGCTCAGGGTGCTTGGTGCTCAGTGCTCAGGGTGCTGGGTGCTCAGTACTCAGGGTTCTCATTGCTCAGGGTGCTGGGTGCTCAGTACTCAGGGTGCTGGGTGCTCAGTACTCAGGGTGCTCAGTGCTCAGTACTCAGGGTGCTCAGTGCTCAGTACTCAGGGTGCTCGGTGCTCAGGGTGCTGGGTGCTCATTGCTCCGGGTGCTGGGTGCTCATTGCTCGCAGTGCTACATGCTCAGTGCTCGGGGTGCTCGGTGCTCAGTACTCAGGGTGCTGGGTACTCAGTGCTCAGGGTGCTCGGTGCTCAGTACTCGGGGTGCTGGGTGCTCATTCTCGGGGTGCTTGGTGCTCAGTGCTCGGGGTGCTGGGTGCTCAGTACTCAGGGTGCTGGGTGCTCAGTGCTCAGGGTGCTGGGTGCTCAGTACTCAGGGTGCTGGGTGCTCAGTGCTCAGGGTGCTGGGTGCTCAGTACTCAGGGTGCTGGGTGCTCAGTGCTCAGGGTGCTGGGTGCTCAGTACTCAGGGTGCTGGGAGCTCAGTGCTCAGGGTGATCGGTGCTCAGTACTCAGGGTGCTCAGTACTCAGGGTGCTGGGTGCTCAGTGCTCGGGGTGCTGGGTGCTCAATATTCAGGGTGCTGGGTGCTCAGTGCTTTGGGTTCTGGGTGCTCAGTGCTCAGGGTGATCGGTGCTCAGTACTCAGGGTGCTGGGTGCTCAGTGCTCAGGGTGCTGGGTGCTCAGTCCTCAGGGTGCTTAGTGCTCAGGGTGCTGGGTGCTCAGTGCTCGGGGTGCTCGGTGCTCAGTACTCAGGGTGCTGAGTGCTCAGTACTCAGGGTGCTGGGTGCTCAGTACTCAGGGTGCTGGGTGCTCAGTGCTCAGGTTGCTGGGTGATCAGTGCTCAGGGTGCTGGGTGCTCAGTGCTCAGCGTGCTGGGTGCTCAGTGCTTGGTGTGCTCGGTGCTCAGTACGTTGGGTGCTCACTACTCAGGGTGCTGGGTGCTCAGTGCTCGAGGTGATCCGTGCTCAGTACTCAGGTTGCTGGGTGCTCAGTGCTCGGGGTGCTCAGTGCTCAGTACGTTGGGTGCTCACTACTCAGGGTGCTGGGTGCTCAGTGCTCAGGGTGCTGGGTGCTCAGTGCTCAGGGTGCTTGGTGCTCTGTGCTCAGGGTGCTGGGTGCTCAGTACTCAGGGTGCTGGTTGCTCAGTACTCAGGGTGCTCAATGCTCAGTACTCAGGGTGCTCAGTGCTCAGTACTCAGGGTGCTGGGTGCTCTGTGCTCGGGGTGCTGGGTGCTCAGTACTCAGGGTGCTGGGTGCTCAGTACTCGGGTGCTGGGTGCTCAGTACTCAGGGTGCTGGGTGCTCAGTGCTCGGGGTGCTGGGTGCTCAGTGCTCAGTACTCAGGGTTCTGGGTGCTCAGTGCTCGGGGTGCTGGGTGCTCAGTGCTCAGGGTGCTGGGTGCTCTGTGCTCGGGGTGCTGGGTGCTCAGTACTCAGGGTGCTGGGTGCTCAGTACTCGGGTGCTGGGTGCTCAGTGCTCAGGGTGCTGGGTGCTCAGTGCTCGGGGTGCTGGGTGCTCAGTGCTCAGTACTCAGGGTGCTGGGTGCTCAGTGCTCGGGGTGCTGGGTGCTCAGTGCTCAGGGTGCTGGGTGCTCAGTGCTCAGGGCGCTGGGTGCTCAGTGCTCAGTCCTCAGGGTGATGGGTGCACAGTGCTCAGGGTGCTGGGTGCTCAGTGCTCAGGGTGCTGGGTACTCAGTGCTCGGTGTGCTGGGTGCTCAGTACTCAGGGTGCTGGGTGCTCAGTACACATGGTGCTGGGTTCTCAGTGCTCGGGTTGCTGGGTGCTCAGTGCTCGGGGTGCTGGGTGCTCAGTGCTCGGGGTGCTGTGTGTTCAGTGCTCACGGTGCTGGGTGTTCAGTACTCAGGGTGCTGGGTGCTCAGTACTCAGGGTTCTCATTGCTCAGGGTGCTGGGTGCTCAGTACTCAGGGTGCTGGGTGCTCAGTACTCAGGGTGCTCAGTGCTCAGTACTCAGGGTGCTCAGTGCTCAGTACTCAGGGTGCTCGGTGCTCAGGGTGCTGGGTGCTCATTGCTCCGGATGCTGGGTGCTCATTGCTCGCGGTGCTGCAAGCTCAGTGCTCGGGGTGCTCGGTGCTCAGTACTCGGGGTGCTGGGTGCTCATTCTCGGGGTGCTTGGTGCTCAGTGCTCGGGGTGCTGGGTGCTCAGTACTCAGGGTGCTGGGTGCTCAGTGCTCAGGGTGCTGGGTGCTCAGTACTCAGGGTGCTGGGTGCTCAGTGCTCAGGGTGCTGGGTGCTCAGTACTCAGGGTGCTGGGTGCTCAGTGCTCAGGGTGCTGAGTGCTCAGTACTCAGGGTGCTGGGAGCTCAGTGCTCAGGGTGATCGGTGCTCAGTACTCAGGGTGCTCAGTACTCAGGGTGCTGGGTGCTCAGTGCTCGGGGTGCTGGGTGCTCAGTATTCAGGGTGCTGGGTGCTCAGTGCTTTGGGTTCTGGGTGCTCAGTGCTCAGGGAGATCGGTGCTCAGTACTCAGGGTGCTGGGTGCTCAGTGCTCAGGGTGCTGGGTGCTCAGTCCTCAGGGTGCTTAGTGCTCAGGGTGCTGGGTGCTCAGTGCTCGGGGTGCTCGGTGCTCAGTACTCAGGGTGCTGAGTGCTCAGTACTCAGGGTGCTGGGTGCTCAGTACTCAGGGTGCTGGGTGCTCAGTACTCAGGGTGCTGGGTGCTCAGTGCTCAGGTTGCTGGGTGATCAGTGCTCAGGGTGCTGGGTGCTCAGTGCTCAGCGTGCTGGGTGCTCAGTGCGCGGGGTGCTGGGTGCTCAGTACTCAGGTTGCTGGGTGCTCAGTGCTTGGTGTGCTCGGTGCTCAGTACGTTGGGTGCTCACTACTCAGGGTGCTGGGTGCTCAGTGCTCGGGGTGATCCGTGCTCAGTACTCAGGTTGCTGGGTGCTCAGTTCTCGGGGTGCTCAGTGCTCAGTACTTTGGGTGCTCACTACTCAGGGTGCTGGGTGCTCAGTGCTCAGGGTGCTGGGTGCTCAGTGCTCAGGGTGCTGGGTGCTCAGTGCTCAGGGTGCTGGGTGCTCAGTACTCAGGGTGCTGGTTGCTCAGTACTCAGGGTGCTCAGTGCTCAGTACTCAGGGTGCTCAGTGCTCAGTACTCAGGGTGCTCAGTTCTCAGGGTGCTGGGTGCTCAGTCCTCAGGGTGCTGGGTGCTCAGTGCTCAGGGTGCTCAGTGCTCAGTGCACAGGGTGCTGGGTGCTCAGTACTCAGGGTGCTGTTTGCTCAGTGCTCGGGGTGCTGGGTGCTCAGTACTCAGAGTGCTGGGTGCTCAGTGCTCAGGGTGCTGGGTGCTCAGTGCTCAGGGTGCTCGCTGCTTAGTACTCAGGGTGCTCAGTGCTCAGGGTGCTGGGTGCTCAGTACTCAAGGTGCTGGCTGCTCAGTACTCAGGGTGCTGGGTGCTCAGTACTCAGGGAGCTCAGTGCTTGGGGTGCTGGGTGCTCAGTACTCAGGGTGCTCAGTGCTTGGGGTGTTGGGTGCTCAGTACTCAGGTTGCTGGGTGCTCAGTGATCAGGGTGTTGGGTGCTCAGTACTCAGGGTGCTGGGTGCTCAGTACTCAGGGTGCTGGGTGCTCAGTGCTCGGGGTGCTGGGTGCTCAGTGCTCGGGGTGCTGGGTGCTCAGTGCTCGGGGTGCTGGGTTCTCAGTGCTCGGGGTGCTGGGTGCTCAGTGCTCAGGGTGCTGGGTGCTCAGTGCTCGGGGTGCTGGGTGCTCAGTGCTCGGGGTGCTGGGTTCTCAGTGCTCGGGGTGCTCGGTGCTCAGTGCTCGGGGTGCTGGGTGCTCAGTACTCGTGGTAATCAGTGCTCAGTACTCAGGGTGCTGGGTGCCCAGTGCTCAGGGCGCTGGGTGCTCAGTGCTCAGGGTGCTATCTGCTCGGTGCTCAGGTTGCTGGGTGGTCAGTACTCGGGGTGCTGGGTGCTCAGTACTCAGGGTGCGGGGTGCTCATTGCTTGGGGTGCTGGTTGCTCAGTGCTCGGGGTGCTGGGTGCTCAGTGCTCGGGGCGCTGGGTGCTCAGTGCTCGGGGCGCTGGTTGCTCAGTGCTCGGGGCGCTGGGTGCTCAGTGCTCTGGGTGCTCGGTGCTCAGTACTCAGGGTGCTGGGTTCTCAGTGCTCGGGTTGCACGGTGCTCAGTATGTTGGGTGCTCACTACTCAGGGTGCTGAGTGCTCAGTGCTCAGGGTGCTCAGTGCTCAGTACTCAGGGTGCTCAGTGCTCAGTACTCAGGGTGCTCGGTGCTCAGGGTGCTGGGTGCTCAGTGCTCGGGGTGCTGGGTGCTCATTACTCGCGGTGCTGCGTGCTCAGTGCTCGGGGTGCTCGGTGCTCAGCACTCAGGGTGCTGGGTGCTCAGTACTCAGGTGCTGGGTGCTCAGTGCTCAGGGTGCTGGGTGCTCAGTGTTCGGGGTGCTGGGTGCTCAGTGCTCAGTACTCAGGGTGCTTGGTGTTCAGTGCTTGGGGTGCTGGGTGCTCAGTGCTCAGGGTGCTCAGTGCTCAGTACTCGGGGTGCTGGGTGCTCAGAGCTCAGGGTGCTCAATGCTCAGTACTCGGGGTGCTGTGTGCTCAGTGCTCAGGGTGCTCAGTGCTCGGGGTGCTGGGTGCTCAGTGCTCGGGGCGCTGGGTGCTCAGTGCTCGGGGTGCTGGGTGCTCAGTACTCAGGGTGCTGGGTGCTCAGTGCTCAGGGTGCTCAGTGCTCAGTACTCAGTGCTCAGGGTGCTCAGTACTCGGGGTGCTGGGTGCTCAGTGCTCAGGGTGCTCAGTGCTCAGTACTCAGTGCTCAGGGTGCTCAGTGCTCAGTGCTCAGGGTGCTGTATGTTCAGTACTCAGGGTGCTGGTTGCTCAGTACTCAGGGTGCTGGGTGCTCAGTGCTCAGGGTGCTGGGTGCTCAGTGCTCGGGGTGCTCAGTACTCAGGGTGCTGTGTGTTCAGTGCTCAGGGTACTGGATGCTCAGTACTCAGGGTGCTCGGTGCTTAGTACTCAGGGTGCTGGGTGCTCAGTACTCCGGGTGCTGGGTGTTCAGTGCTCGGGGTACTCGGAGCTCAGTACTCAGGGTGCTGGGTGCTCAGTTCTCGGGGTGATCGGTGCTCAGTACTCAGGGTGCTGGGTGCTCAGTGCTCGGGGTGCTTGGTGCTCAGTACGTTGGGTGCTCACTACTCAGGGTGCTGGGTGCTCAGTGCTCAGTGTGCTGGGTGCTCAGTGCTCAGGGTGCTGGGTGCTCAGTGCTCAGGGTGCTGTGTGCACAGTACTCAGGGTGCTGGGTGCTCAGTGCTCGGGGTGCTGGGTGCTCAGTACTCAGGGTGCTGGGTGCTCAGTACTCGGGTGCTGGGTGCTCAGTACTCAGGGTGCTGGGTGCTCAGTGCTCGGGGTGCTGGGTGCTCAGTGCTCAGTACTCAGGGTGCTGGGTGCTCAGTGCTCGGGGTGCTGGGTGCTCAGTGCTCAGGGTGCTGGGTGCTCTGTGCTCGGGGTGCTGGGTGCTCAGTACTCAGGGTGCTGGGTGCTCAGTACTCGGGTGCTGGGTGCTCAGTGCTCAGGGTGCTGGGTGCTCAGTGCTCGGGGTGCTGGGTGCTCAGTGCTCAGTACTCAGGGTGCTGGGTGCTCAGTGCTCGGGGTTCCTGGGTGCTCAGTGCTCAGGGTGCTGGGTGCTCAGTGCTCAGGGCGCTGGGTGCTCAGTGCTCAGTCCTCAGGGTGATGGGTGCACAGTGCTCAGGGTGCTGGGTGCTCAGTGCTCAGGGTGCTGGGTACTCAGTGCTCGGGGTGCTGGGTGCTCAGTACTCAGGGTGCTGGGTGCTCAGTACACATGGTGCTGGGTTCTCAGTGCTCGGGTTGCTGGGTGCTCAGTGCTCGGGGTGCTGGGTGCTCAGTGCTCGGGGTGCTGTGTGTTCAGTGCTCACGGTGCTGGGTGTTCAGTACTCAGGGTGCTGGGTGCTCAGTACTCAGGGTTCTCATTGCTCAGGGTGCTGGGTGCTCAGTACTCAGGGTGCTGGGTGCTCAGTACTCAGGGTGCTCAGTGCTCAGTACTCAGGGTGCTCAGTGCTCAGTACTCAGGGTGCTCGGTGCTCAGGGTGCTGGGTGCTCATTGCTCCGGGTGCTGGGTGCTCATTGCTCGCGGTGCTGCAAGCTCAGTGCTCGGTGTGCTCGGTGCTCAGTACTCAGGGTGCTGGGTACTCAGTGCTCAGGGTGCTCGGTGCTCAGTACTCAGGGTGCTGGGTGCTCATTCTCGGGGTGCTTGGTGCTCAGTGCTCGGGGTGCTGGGTGCTCAGTACTCAGGGTGCTGGGTGCTCAGTGCTCAGGGTGCTGGGTGCTCAGTACTCAGGGTGCTGGGTGCTCAGTGCTCAGGGTGCTGGGTGCTCAGTACTCAGGGTGCTGGGTGCTCAGTGCTCAGGGTGCTGAGTGCTCAGTACTCAGGGTGCTGGGAGCTCAGTGCTCAGGGTGATCGGTGCTCAGTACTCAGGGTGCTCAGTACTCAGGGTGCTGTGTGCTCAGTGCTCGGGGTGCTGGGTGCTCAGTATTCAGGGTGCTGGGTGCTCAGTGCTTTGGGTTCTGGGTGCTCAGTGCTCAGGGTGATCGGTGCTCAGTACTCAGGGTGCTGGGTGCTCAGTGCTCAGGGTGCTGGGTGCTCAGTCCTCAGGGTGCTTAGTGCTCAGGGTGCTGGGTGCTCAGTGCTCGGGGTGCTCGGTGCTCAGTACTCAGGGTGCTGAGTGCTCAGTACTCAGGGTGCTGGGTGCTCAGTACTCAGGGTGCTGGGTGCTCAGTGCTCAGGTTGCTGGGTGATCAGTGCTCAGGGTGCTGGGTGCTCAGTGCGCGGGGTGCTGGGTGCTCAGTACTCAGGTTGCTGGGTGCTCAGTGCTTGGTGTGCTCGGTGCTCAGTACGTTGGGTGCTCACTACTCAGGGTGCTGGGTGCTCAGTGCTCGGGGTGATCCGTGCTCAGTACTCAGGTTGCTGGGTGCTCAGTTCTCGGGGTGCTCAGTGCTCAGTACGTTGGGTGCTCACTACTCAGGGTGCTGGGTGCTCAGTGCTCAGGGTGCTGGGTGCTCAGTGCACAGGGTGCTGGGTGCTCAGTGCTCAGGGTGCTGGGTGCTCAGTACTCAGGGTGCTGGTTGCTCAGTACTCAGGGTGCTCAGTGCTCAGTACTCAGGGTGCTCAGTGCTCAGTACTCAGGGTGCTCAGTTCTCAGGGTGCTGGGTGCTCAGTGCTCAGGGTGCTGGGTGCTCAGTGCTCAGGGTGCTCAGTGCTCAGTGCTCAGGGTGCTGGGTGCTCAGTACTCAGGGTGCTGTGTGCTCAGTGCTCGGGGTGCTGGGTGCTCAGTACTCAGAGTGCTGGGTGCTCAGTGCTCAGGGTGCTGGGTGCTCAGTGCTCAGGGTGCTCGGTGCTTAGTACTCAGGGTGCTCGGTGCTCGGGGTGCTGGGTGCTCAGTGCACGGGGTGCTGGGTGCTCAGTGCTCGGGGTGCTGGGTGCTCAGTGCTCAGGGTGCTGGGTGCTCAGTACTCAAGGTGCTGGCTGCTCAGTACTCAGGGTGCTGGGTGCGCAGTACTCAGGGAGCTCAGTGCTTGGGGTGCTGGGTGCTCAGTACTCAGGGTGCTCAGTGCTTGGGGTGTTGGGTGCTCAGTACTCAGGGTGCTGGGTGCTCAGTACTCAGGGTGCTGGGTTCTCAGTGCTCGGGGTGCTGGGTGCTCAGTGCTCAGGGTGCTGGGTGCTCAGTACTCAGGGTGCTTTGTGCTCAGTACTCAGGGTGCTGGGTGCTTAGTGCTCGAGGTGCTCGGTGCTCAGTACTCAAGGTGCTGGGTGCTCAGTACTCAGGGTGCTGGGTGCTTAGTGCTCGAGGTGCTCGGTGCTCAGTACTCAAGGTGCTGGGTGCTCAGTGCTCGGGGTGCTGGGTGCTCAGTGCTCGGGGTGCTGGGTGCTCAGTGCTCGGGGTGCTGGGTGCTCAGTGCTCGGGCTGCTGGGTGCTCAGTGCTCAGGGTGCTGGGTGCTCAGTGCTCGGGGTGCTGGGTGCTCAGTGCTCGGGGTGCTGGGTTCTCAGTGCTCGGGGTGCTCGGTGCTCAGTGCTCGGGGTGCTGGGTGCTCAGTACTCGTGGTGCTCAGTGCTCAGTACTCAGGGTGCTGGGTGCTCAGTGCTCAGGGCGCTGGGTGCTCTGTCCTAGGGGTGCTGGCTGCTCGGTGCTCAGGTTGCTGGGTGGTCAGTACTCGGGGCGCTGGGTGCTCAGTACTCAGGGTGCGGGGTGCTCATTGCTTGGGGTGCTGGTTGCTCAGTGCTCGGGGTGCTGTGTGCTCAGTGCTCAGGGTGCTTGGTGCTCAGTGCTCAGGGTGCTGGGTGCTCAGTACTCAGGGTGCTGGGTGCTCAGTACTCGGGTGCTGGGTGCTCAGTGCTCAGGGTGCTGGGTGCTCAGTGCTCAGGGTGCTGGGTGCTCAGTGCTCGGGGTGCTGGGTGCTCAGTGCTCAGTACTCAGGGTGCTGGGTGCTCAGTGCTCAGTACTCAGGGTGCTGGGTGCTCAGTGCTTAGGGTGCTGGGTGCTCAGTGCTCAGGGTGCTGGGTGCTCAGTGCTCGGGGTGCTGGGTGCTCAGTGCTCAGTACTCAGGGTGCTGGGTGCTCAGTGCTCGGGGTGCTGGGTGCCCAGTGCTCAGTACTCAGGGTGCTGGGTGCTCAGTGCTCGGGGTGCTGGGTGCTCAGTACTCAGGGTGCTGGGTGCTCAGTGCTCAGGGTGCTGGGTGCTCAGTACTCAGGGTGCTGGGTGCTCAGTACTCAGGGAGCTGGGTGCTCAGTACTCAGGGTGCTGGGTGCTCAGTGCTCAGGCTGCTGGGTGCTCAGTACTCGGGGTGCTCGGTGCCCAGTGCTCAGGGTGCTGGGTGCTCAGTACTCAGGGTGCTGGGTACTCAGTGCTCAGGGTGCTCGGTGCTCAGTACTCGGGGTGCTGGGTGCTCATTCTCGGGGTGCTGGGTGCTCAGTGCTCGGGGTGCTGGGTGCTCAGTACTCAGGGTGCTGGGTGCTCAGTGCTCAGGGTGCTGGGTGCTCAGTACTCAGGGTGCTGGGTGCTCAGTGCTCAGGGTGCTGGGTGCTCAGTACTCAGGGTGCTGGGTGCTCAGTGCTCAGGGTGCTGGGTGCTCAGTACTCAGGGTGCTGGGAGCTCAGTGCTCAGGGTGATCGGTGCTCAGTACTCAGGGTGCTCAGTGCTCAGGGTGCTTGGTGCTCAGTGCTCAGGGTGCTGGGTGCTCAGTACTCAGGGTTCTCATTGCTCAGGGTGCTGGGTGCTCAGTACTCAGGGTGCTGGGTGCTCAGTACTCAGGGTGCTCAGTGCTCAGTACTCAGGGTGCTCAGTGCTCAGTACTCAGGGTGCTCGGTGCTCAGGGTGCTGGGTGCTCATTGCTCCGGGTGCTGGGTGCTCAGTGCTCGGGGTGCTGGGTGCTCAGTACTCAGGGTGCTCGGTGCTCAGTACTCGGGGTGCTGGGTGCTCATTCTCGGGGTGCTGGGTGCTCAGTGCTCGGGGTGCTGGGTGCTCAGTGCTCAGGGTGCTGGGTGCACAGTACTCAGGGTGCTGGGTGCTCAGTGCTCGGGGTGCTGGGTGCTCAGTACTCAGGGTGCTGGGTGCTCAGTACTCGGGTGCTGGGTGCTCAGTACTCAGGGTGCTGGGTGCTCAGTGCTCGGGGTGCTGGGTGCTCAGTGCTCAGTACTCAGGGTGCTGGGTGCTCAGTGCTCGGGGTGCTGGGTGCTCAGTGCTCAGGGTGCTGGGTGCTCAGTGCTCGGGGTGCTGGGTGCTCAGTACTCAGGGTGCTGGGTGCTCAGTACTCGGGTGCTGGGTGCTCAGTGCTCAGGGTGCTGGGTGCTCAGTGTTCGGGGTGCTGGGTGCTCAGTGCTCAGTACTCAGGGTGCTGGGTGCTCAGTGCTCGGGGTGCTGGGTGCTCAGTGCTCAGGGTGCTGGGTGCTCAGTGCTCAGAGCGCTGGGTGCTCAGTGCTCAGTCCTCAGGGTGATGGGTGCACAGTGCTCAGGGTGCTGGGTGCTCAGTGCTCAGGGTGCTGGGTACTCAGTGCTCGTTGTGCTGGGTGCTCAGTACTCAGGGTGCTGGGTGCTCAGTACACATGGTGCTGGGTTCTCAGTGCTCGGGTTGCTGATTGCTCAGTGCTCGGGGTGCTGGGTGCTCAGTGCTCGGGGTGCTGTGTGTTCAGTGCTCACGGTGCTGGGTGTTCATTACTCAGGGTGCTGGGTGCTCAGTACTCAGGGTTCTCATTGCTCAGGGTGCTGGGTGCTCAGTACTCAGGGTGCTGGGTGCTCAGTACTCAGGGTGCTCAGTGCTCAGTACTCAGGGTGCTCAGTGCTCAGTACTCAGGGTGCTCGGTGCTCAGGGTGCTGGGTGCTCATTGCTCCGGGTGCTGGGTGCTCATTGCTCGCGGTGCTGCATGCTCAGTGCTCGGGGTGCTCGGTGCTCAGTACTCAGGGTGCTGGGTACTCAGTGCTCAGGGTGCTCGGTGCTCAGTACTCGGGGTGCTGGGTGCTCATTCTCGGGGTGCTTGGTGCTCAGTGCTCGGGGTGCTGGGTGCTCAGTACTCAGGGTGCTGGGTGCTCAGTGCTCAGGGTGTTGGGTGCTCAGTACTCAGGGTGCTGGGTGCTCAGTGCTCAGGGTGCTGGGTGCTCAGTACTCAGGGTGCTGGGTGCTCAGTGCTCAGGGTGCTGAGTGCTCAGTACTCAGGGTGCTGGGAGCTCAGTGCTCAGGGTGATCGGTGCTCAGTACTCAGGGTGCTCAGTACTCAGGGTGCTGGGTGCTCAGTGCTCGGGGTGCTGGGTGCTCAGTATTCAGGGTGCTGGGTGCTCAGTGCTTTGCGTTCTGGGTGCTCAGTGCTCAGGGTGATCGGTGCTCAGTACTCAGGGTGCTGGGTGCTCAGTGCTCAGGGTGCTGGGTGCTCAGTCCTCAGGGTGCTTAGTGCTCAGGGTGCTGGGTGCTCAGTGCTCGGGTTGCTCGGTGCTCAGTACTCAGGGTGCTGAGTGCTCAGTACTCAGGGTGCTGGGTGCTCAGTACTCAGGGTGCTGGGTGCTCAGTGCTCAGGTTGCTGGGTGATCAGTGCTCAGGGTGCTGGGTGCTCAGTGCTCAGCGTGCTGGGTGCTCAGTGCTCGGGGTGCTGGGTGCTCAGTACTCAGGTTGCTGGGTGCTCAGTGCTTGGTGTGCTCGGTGCTCAGTACGTTGGGTGCTCACTACTCAGGGTGCTGGGTGCTCAGTGCTCGGGGTGATCCGTGCTCAGTACTCAGGTTGCTGGGTGCTCAGTTCTCGGGGTGCTCAGTGCTCAGTACGTTGGGTGCTCACTACTCAGGGTGCTGGGTGCTCAGTGCTCAGGGTGCTGGGTGCTCAGTGCTCAGGGTGCTTGGTGCTCAGTGCTCAGGGTGCTGGGTGCTCAGTACTCAGGGTGCTGGTTGCTCAGTACTCAGGGTGCTCAGTGCTCAGTACTCAGGGTGCTCAGTGCTCAGTACTCAGGGTGCTCAGTTCTCAGGGTGCTGGGTGCTCAGTCCTCAGGGTGCTGGGTGCTCAGTGCTCAGGGTGCTCAGTGCTCAGTGCTCAGGGTGCTGGGTGCTCAGTACTCAGGGTGCTGTGTGCTCAGTGCTCGGGGTGCTGGGTGCTCAGTACTCAGAGTGCTGGGTGCTCAGTGCTCAGGGTGCTGGGTGCTCAGTGCTCAGGGTGCTCGGTGCTTCGTACTCAGGGTGCTCGGTGCTCGGGGTGCTGGGTGCTCAGTGCACGGGGTGCTGGGTGCTCAGTGTTCGGGTTGCTGGGTGCTCAGTGCTCAGGGTGCTGGGTGCTCAGTACTCAAGGTGCTGGCTGCTCAGTACTCAGGGTGCTGGGTGCTCAGTACTCAGGGAGCTCAGTGCTTGGGGTGCTGGGTGCTCAGTACTCAGGGTGCTCAGTGCTTGGGGTGTTGGGTGCTCAGTACTCAGGTTGCTGGGTGCTCAGTGATCAGGGTGTTGGGTGCTCAGTACTCAGGGTGCTGGGTGCTCAGTACTCAGGGTGCTGGGTGCTCAGTGCTCGGGGTGCTGGGTGCTCAGTGCTCGGGGTGCTGGGTGCTCAGTGCTCGGGGTGCTGGGTGCTCAGTGCTCGGGGTGCTGGGTGCTCAGTGCTCGGGGTGCTGGGTGCTCAGTGCTCGGGGTGCTGGGTGCTCAGTACTCGTGGTGCTCAGTGCTCAGTACTCAGGGTGCTGGGTGCTCAGTGCTCAGGGCGCTGGGTGCTCAGTGCTAGGGGTGCTGGCTGCTCGGTGCTCAGGTTGCTGGGTGGTCAGTACTCGGGGCGCTGGGTGCTCAGTACTCAGGGTGCGGGGTGCTCATTGCTTGGGGTGCTGGTTGCTCAGTGCTCGGGGTGCTGGGTGCTCAGTGCTCAGGGTGCTTGGTGCTCAGTGCTCAGGGTGCTGGGTGCTCAGTACTCAGGGTGCTGGGTGCTCAGTACTCGGGTGCTGGGTGCTCAGTACTCAGGGTGCTGGGTGCTCAGTGCTCAGGGTGCTGGGTTCTCAGTGCTCAGGGTTCTGGGTGCTCAGTACTCAGGGTGCTCGGTGCTCGGGTTGCTGGGTGCTCAGTGCTCGGGGTGCTCGGTGCTCAGTCCTCCGGGTGCTCAGTGCTCAGTACTCAGGGTGCTGGGTGCTCAGTGCTCAGGGTGCTGGGTGCTCAGTACTCAGGGTGCTGGGTGCACGGTGCTCAGTATGCTGGGTGCTCAGTACTCAGGGTGCTGGGTGCACAGTACTCAGGGTGCTGGGTGCTCAGTACTCAGGGTGCTGGGTGCTCAGTGCTCGGGGTGCTGGGTGCTCAGTACTCAGGGTGCTCAGTGCTCAGTACTCAGCGTGCTGGGTGCTCAGTGCTCAGGGTGCTCGGTGTTCAGTACTCAGGGTGCTCAGTGCTCAGTACTCAGCGTGCTGGGTGCTCAGTGCTCAGGGTGCTCGGTGCTCAGTACTCAGGGTGCTCAGTGCTCAGTACTCAGCGTGCTGGGTGCTCAGTGCTCAGGGTGCTCGGTGCTCAGTACTCAGGGTGCTCAGTGCTCAGTACTCAGCGTGCTGGGTGCACAGTGCTCAGGGTGCTGGGTGCTCAGTGCTCAGGGTGCTGGGTACTCAGTGCTCGGGGTGCTGGGTGCTCAGTACTCAGGGTGCTGGGTGCTCAGTACACATGGTGCTGGGTTCTCAGTGCTCGGGTTGCTGATTGCTCAGTGCTCGGGGTGCTGGGTGCTCAGTGCTCGGGGTGCTGTGTGTTCAGTGCTCACGGTGCTGGGTGTTCAGTACTCAGGGTGCTGGGTGCTCAGTACTCAGGGTTCTCATTGCTCAGGGTGCTGGGTGCTCAGTACTCAGGGTGCTGGGTGCTCAGTACTCAGGGTGCTCAGTGCTCAGTACTCAGGGTGCTCAGTGCTCAGTACTCAGGGTGCTCGGTGCTCAGGGTGCTGGGTGCTCATTGCTCCGGGTGCTGGGTGCTCATTGCTCGCGGTGCTGCATGCTCAGTGCTCGGGGTGCTCGGTGCTCAGTACTCAGGGTGCTGGGTACTCAGTGCTCAGGGTGCTCGGTGCTCAGTACTCGGGGTGCTGGGTGCTCATTCTCGGGGTGCTTGGTGCTCAGTGCTCGGGGTGCTGGGTGCTCAGTACTCAGGGTGTTGGGTGCTCAGTACTCAGGGTGCTGGGTGCTCAGTGCTCAGGGTGCTGAGTGCTCAGTACTCAGGGTGCTGGGAGCTCAGTGCTCAGGGTGATCGGTGCTCAGTACTCAGGGTGCTCAGTACTCAGGGTGCTGGGTGCTCAGTGCTCGGGGTGCTGGGTGCTCAGTATTCAGGGTGCTGGGTGCTCAGTGCTTTGGGTTCTGGGTGCTCAGTGCTCAGGGTGATCGGTGCTCAGTACTCAGGGTGCTGGGTGCTCAGTGCTCAGGGTGCTGGGTGCTCAGTCCTCAGGGTGCTTAGTGCTCAGGGTGCTGGGTGCTCAGTGCTCGGGGTGCTCGGTGCTCAGTACTCAGGGTGCTGAGTGCTCAGTACTCAGGGTGCTGGGTGCTCAGTACTCAGGGTGCTGGGTGCTCAGTGCTCAGTTTGCTGGGTGATCAGTGCTCAGGGTGCTGGGTGCTCAGTGCTCAGCGTGCTGGGTGCTCAGTGCTCGGGGTGCTGGGTGCTCAGTACTCAGGTTGCTGGGTGCTCAGTGCTTGGTGTGCTCGGTGCTCAGTACGTTGGGTGCTCACTACTCAGGGTGCTGGGTGCTCAGTGCTCGGGGTGATCCATGCTCAGTACTCAGGTTGCTGGGTGCTCAGTTCTCGGGGTGCTCAGTGCTCAGTACGTTGGGTGCTCACTACTCAGGGTGCTGGGTGCTCAGTGCTCAGGGTGCTGGGTGCTCAGTGCTCAGGGTGCTTGGTGCTCAGTGCTCAGGGTGCTGGGTGCTCAGTACTCAGGGTGCTGGTTGCTCAGTACTCAGGGTGCTCAGTGCTCAGTACTCAGGGTGCTCAGTGCTCAGTACTCAGGGTGCTCAGTTCTCAGGGTGCTGGGTGCTCAGTCCTCAGGGTGCTGGGTGCTCAGTGCTCAGGGTGCTCAGTGCTCAGTGCTCAGGGTGCTGGGTGCTCAGTACTCAGGGTGCTGTGTGCTCAGTGCTCGGGGTGCTGGGTGCTCAGTACTCAGAGTGCTGGGTGCTCAGTGCTCAGGGTGCTGGGTGCTCAGTGCTCAGGGTGCTCGGTGCTTAGTACTCAGGGTGCTCGGTGCTCGGGGTGCTGGGTGCTCAGTGCACGGGGTGCTGGGTGCTCAGTGTTCGGGTTGCTGGGTGCTCAGTGCTCAGGGTGCTGGGTGCTCAGTACTCAAGGTGCTGGCTGCTCAGTACTCAGGGTGCTGGGTGCTCAGTACTCAGGGAGCTCAGTGCTTGGGGTGCTGGGTGCTCAGTACTCAGGGTGCTCAGTGCTTGGGGTGTTGGGTGCTCAGTACTCAGGTTGCTGGGTGCTCAGTGATCAGGGTGTTGGGTGCTCAGTACTCAGGGTGCTGGGTGCTCAGTACTCAGGGTGCTGGTTGCTCAGTACTCAGGGTGCTCAGTGCTCAGTACTCAGGGTGCTCAGTGCTCAGTACTCAGGGTGCTCAGTTCTCAGGGTGCTGGGTGCTCAGTCCTCAGGGTGCTGGGTGCTCAGTGCTCAGGGTGCTCAGTGCTCAGTGCTCAGGGTGCTGGGTGCTCAGTACTCAGGGTGCTGTGTGCTCAGTGCTCGGGGTGCTGGGTGCTCAGTACTCAGAGTGCTGGGTGCTCAGTGCTCAGGGTGCTGGGTGCTCAGTGCTCAGGGTGCTCGGTGCTTAGTACTCAGGGTGCTCGGTGCTCGGGGTGCTGGGTGCTCAGTGCACGGGGTGCTGGGTGCTCAGTGTTCGGGTTGCTGGGTGCTCAGTGCTCAGGGTGCTGGGTGCTCAGTACTCAAGGTGCTGGCTGCTCAGTACTCAGGGTGCTGGGTGCTCAGTACTCAGGGAGCTCAGTGCTTGGGGTGCTGGGTGCTCAGTACTCAGGGTGCTCAGTGCTTGGGGTGTTGGGTGCTCAGTACTCAGGTTGCTGGGTGCTCAGTGATCAGGGTGTTGGGTGCTCAGTACTCAGGGTGCTGGGTGCTCAGTACTCAGGGTGCTGGGTGCTCAGTGCTCGGGGTGCTATGTGCTCAGTGCTCGGGGTGCTGGGTGCTCAGTGCTCGGGGTGCTGGGTGCTCAGTGCTCGGGGTGCTGGGTGCTCAGTGCTCGGGGTGCTGGGTGCTCAGTGCTCGGGGTGCTGGGTGCTCAGTGCTCGGGGTGCTGGGTTCTCAGTGCTCGGGGTGCTCGGTGCTCAGTGCTCGGGGTGCTGGGTGCTCAGTACTCGTGGTGCTCAGTGCTCAGTACTCAGGGTGCTGGGTGCTCAGTGCTCAGGGCGCTGGGTGCTCAGTGCTAGGGGTGCTGGCTGCTCGGTGCTCAGGTTGCTGGGTGGTCAGTACTCGGGGCGCTGGGTGCTCAGTACTCAGGGTGCGGGGTGCTCATTGCTTGGGGTGCTGGTTGCTCAGTGCTCGGGGTGCTGGGTGCTCAGTGCTCAGGGTGCTTGTTGCTCAGTGCTCAGGGTGCTGGGTGCTCAGTACTCAGGGTGCTGGGTGCTCAGTACTCGGGTGCTGGGTGCTCAGTACTCAGGGTGCTGGGTGCTCAGTGCTCAGGGTGCTGGGTGCTCAGTGCTCAGGGTTCTGGGTGCTCAGTACTCAGGGTGCTCGGTGCTCGGGTTGCTGGGTGCTCAGTGCTCGGGGTGCTCGGTGCTCAGTCCTCCGGGTGCTCAGTGCTCAGTACTCAGGGTGCTGGGTGCTCAGTGCTCAGGGTGCTGGGTGCTCAGTACTCAGGGTGCTGGGTGCACGGTGCTCAGTATGCTGGGTGCTCAGTACTCAGGGTGCTGGGTGCACAGTACTCAGGGTGCTGGGTGCTCAGTACTCAGGGTGCTGGGTGCTCAGTGCTCGGGGTGCTGGGTGCTCAGTACTCAGGGTGCTCAGTGCTCAGTACTCAGCGTGCTGGGTGCTCAGTGCTCAGGGTGCTCGGTGTTCAGTACTCAGGGTGCTCAGTGCTCAGTACTCAGCGTGCTGGGTGCTCAGTGCTCAGGGTGCTCGGTGCTCAGTACTCAGGGTGCTCAGTGCTCAGTACTCAGCGTGCTGGGTGCTCAGTGCTCAGGGTGCTCGGTGCTCAGTACTCAGGGTGCTCAGTGCTCAGTACTCAGCGTGCTGGGTGCACAGTGCTCAGGGTGCTGGGTGCTCAGTGCTCAGGGTGCTGGGTACTCAGTGCTCGGGGTGCTGGGTGCTCAGTACTCAGGGTGCTGGGTGCTCAGTACACATGGTGCTGGGTTCTCAGTGCTCGGGTTGCTGATTGCTCAGTGCTCGGGGTGCTGGGTGCTCAGTGCTCGGGGTGCTGTGTGTTCAGTGCTCACGGTGCTGGGTGTTCAGTACTCAGGGTGCTGGGTGCTCAGTACTCAGGGTTCTCATTGCTCAGGGTGCTGGGTGCTCAGTACTCAGGGTGCTGGGTGCTCAGTACTCAGGGTGCTCAGTGCTCAGTACTCAGGGTGCTCAGTGCTCAGTACTCAGGGTGCTCGGTGCTCAGTGTGCTGGGTGCTCATTGCTCCGGGTGCTGGGTGCTCATTGCTCGCGGTGCTGCATGCTCAGTGCTCGGGGTGCTCGGTGCTAAGTACTCAGGGTGCTGGGTACTCAGTGCTCAGGGTGCTCGGTGCTCAGTACTCGGGGTGCTGGGTGCTCATTCTCGGGGTGCTTGGTGCTCAGTGCTCGGGGTGCTGGGTGCTCAGTACTCAGGGTGCTGGGTGCTCAGTGCTCAGGGTGTTGGGTGCTCAGTACTCAGGGTGCTGGGTGCTCAGTGCTCAGGGTGCTGGGTGCTCAGTACTCAGGGTGCTGGGTGCTCAGTGCTCAGGGTGCTGAGTGCTCAGTACTCAGGGTGCTGGGAGCTCAGTGCTCAGGGTGATCGGTGCTCAGTACTCAGGGTGCTCAGTACTCAGGGTGCTGGGTGCTCAGTGCTCGGGGTGCTGGGTGCTCAGTATTCAGGGTGCTGGGTGCTCAGTGCTTTGGGTTCTGGGTGCTCAGTGCTCAGGGTGATCGGTGCTCAGTACTCAGGGTGCTGGGTGCTCAGTGCTCAGGGTGCTGGGTGCTCAGTCCTCAGGGTGCTTAGTGCTCAGGGTGCTGGGTGCTCAGTGCTCGGGGTGCTCGGTGCTCAGTACTCAGGGTGCTGAGTGCTCAGTACTCAGGGTGCTGGGTGCTCAGTACTCAGGGTGCTGGGTGCTCAGTGCTCAGGTTGCTGGGTGATCAGTGCTCAGGGTGCTGGGTGCTCAGTGCTCAGCGTGCTGGGTGCTCAGTGCTCGGGGTGCTGGGTGCTCAGTACTCAGGTTGCTGGGTGCTCAGTGCTTGGTGTGCTCGGTGCTCAGTACGTTGGGTGCTCACTACTCAGGGTGCTGGGTGCTCAGTGCTCGGGGTGATCCATGCTCAGTACTCAGGTTGCTGGGTGCTCAGTTCTCGGGGTGCTCAGTGCTCAGTACGTTGGGTGCTCACTACTCAGGGTGCTGGGTGCTCAGTGCTCAGGGTGCTGGGTGCTCAGTGCTCAGGGTGCTTGGTGCTCAGTGCTCAGGGTGCTGGGTGCTCAGTACTCAGGGTGCTGGTTGCTCAGTACTAAGGGTGCTCAGTGCTCAGTACTCAGGGTGCTCAGTGCTCAGTACTCAGGGTGCTCAGTTCTCAGGGTGCTGGGTGCTCAGTCCTCACGGTGCTGGGTGCTCAGTGCTCAGGGTGCTCAGTGCTCAGTGCTCAGGGTGCTGGGTGCTCAGTACTCAGGGTGCTGTGTGCTCAGTGCTCGGGGTGCTGGGTGCTCAGTACTCAGAGTGCTGGGTGCTCAGTGCTCAGGGTGCTGGGTGCTCAGTGCTCAGGGTGCTCGGTGCTTAGTACTCAGGGTGCTCGGTGCTCGGGGTGCTGGGTGCTCAGTGCACGGGGTGCTGGGTGCTCAGTGTTCGGGTTGCTGGGTGCTCAGTGCTCAGGGTGCTGGGTGCTCAGTACTCAAGGTGCTGGCTGCTCAGTACTCAGGGTGCTGGGTGCTCAGTACTCAGGGAGCTCAGTGCTTGGGGTGCTGGGTGCTCAGTACTCAGGGTGCTCAGTGCTTGGGGTGTTGGGTGCTCAGTACTCAGGTTGCTGGGTGCTCAGTGATCAGGGTGTTGGGTGCTCAGTACTCAGGGTGCTGGGTGCTCAGTACTCAGGGTGCTGGGTGCTCAGTGCTCGGGGTGCTGGGTGCTCAGTGCTCGGGGTGCTGGGTGCTCAGTGCTCGGGGTGCTGGGTGCTCAGTGCTCGGGGTGCTGGGTGCTCAGTGCTCGGGGTGCTGGGTGCTCAGTGCTCGGGGTGCTGGGTGCTCAGTGCTCGGGGTGCTGGGTTCTCAGTGCTCGGGGTGCTCGGTGCTCAGTGCTCGGGGTGCTGGGTGCTCAGTACTCGTGGTGCTCAGTGCTCAGTACTCAGGGTGCTGGGTGCTCAGTGCTCAGGGTGCTGGGTGCTCAGTGCTAGGGGTGCTGGCTGCTCGGTGCTCAGGTTGCTGGGTGGTCAGTACTCGGGGCGCTGGGTGCTCAGTACTCAGGGTGCGGGGTGCTCATTGCTTGGGGTGCTGGTTGCTCAGTGCTCGGGGTGCTGGGTGCTCAGTGCTCAGGGTGCTTGGTGCTCAGTGCTCAGGGTGCTGGGTGCTCAGTACTCAGGGTGCTGGGTGCTCAGTACTCGGGTGCTGGGTGCTCAGTACTCAGGGTGCTGGGTGCTCAGTGCTCAGGGTGCTGGGTGCTCAGTGCTCAGGGTTCTGGGTGCTCAGTACTCAGGGTGCTCGGTGCTCGGGTTGCTGGGTGCTCAGTGCTCGGGGTGCTCGGTGCTCAGTCCTCCGGGTGCTCAGTGCTCAGTACTCAGGGTGCTCTGTGCTCAGTGCTCAGGGTGCTGGGTGCTCAGTACTCAGGGTGCTGGGTGCACGGTGCTCAGTACGCTGGGTGCTCAGTACTCAGGGTGCTGGGTGCACAGTACTCAGGGTGCTCGGTGCTCAGTACTCAGGGTGCTGGGTGCTCAGTGCTCGGGGTGCTGGGTGCTCAGTACTCAGGGTGCTCAGTGCTCAGTACTCAGCGTGCTGGGTGCTCAGTGCTCAGGGTGCTCGGTGTTCAGTACTCAGGGTGCTCAGTGCTCAGTACTCAGCGTGCTGGGTGCTCAGTGCTCAGGGTGCTCGGTGCTCAGTACTCAGGGTGCTCAGTGCTCAGTACTCAGCGTGCTGGGTGCTCAGTGCTCAGGGTGCTCGGTGCTCAGTACTCAGGGTGCTCAGTGCTCAGTACTCAGCGTGCTGGGTGCTCAGTGCTCGGGGTGCTGGGTGCTCAGTACTCAGGGTGCTGGGTGCTCAGTACTCGTTGTGCTGGGTGCTAAGTGCTCAGGGTGCTGTGTGCTCAGTACTCAGAGTGCTCAGTGCTCAGTACTCAGCGTGCTGGGTGCTCAGTGCTCAGGGTGCTCGGTGCTCAGTACTCAGGGTGCTCAGTGCTCAGTACTCAGCGTGCTGGGTGCTCAGTGCTCAGGGTGCTGGGTGCTCAGTACTCAGGGTGCTGGGTGCTTAGTACTCAGGGTGCTCGGTCCTCAGTGCTCAGGGTGCTGGGTGCTCAGTACTCAGGGAGCAGGGTGCTCAGTGCTCAGGGTGCTCAGTGCTCAGTACTCAGGGTGCTCGGTGCTCAGTGATCAGGTTGCTCAGTGCTCAGTACTCAGGGTGCTCAGTGCTCAGTGCTCTGGGTGCTGGGTGCTCAGTGCTCGGGGTGCTGGGTGCTCAGTGCTCAGGGTGCTGGGTGCTCAGTACTCAGGGTGCTCAGTGCTCAGGGTGCTGGGTGCTCAGTGCTCGGGGTGCTGGGTACTCAGTCCTCAGTACACAGGGTGCTGGGTGCTCAGTGCTCTGGGTGCTGGGTGCTCAGTACTCAGTACTCAGGGTGCTGGGTGCTCAGTGCTCAGGGTGCTTGGTGCTCAGTGCTCAGGGTGCTGGGTGCTCAGTACTCAGGGTGCTGGGTGCTCAGTACTCGGGTGCTGGGTGCTCAGTACTCAGGGTGCTGGGTGCTCAGTGCTCAGGGTGCTGGGTGCTCAGTGCTCAGGGTTCTGGGTGCTCAGTACTCAGGGTGCTCGGTGCTCGGGTTGCTGGGTGCTCAGTGCTCGGGGTGCTCGGTGCTCAGTCCTCCGGGTGCTCAGTGCTCAGTACTCAGGGTGCTGGGTGCTCAGTGCTCAGGGTGCTGGGTGCTCAGTACTCAGGGTGCTGGGTGCACGGTGCTCAGTACGCTGGGTGCTCAGTACTCAGGGTGCTGGGTGCACAGTACTCAGGGTGCTCGGTGCTCAGTACTCAGGGTGCTGGGTGCTCAGTGCTCGGGGTGCTGGGTGCTCAGTACTCAGGGTGCTCAGTGCTCAGTACTCAGCGTGCTGGGTGCTCAGTGCTCAGGGTGCTCGGTGTTCAGTACTCAGGGTGCTCAGTGCTCAGTATTCAGCGTGCTGGGTGCTCAGTGCTCAGGGTGCTCGGTGCTCAGTACTCAGGGTGCTCAGTGCTCAGTACTCAGCGTGCTGGGTGCTCAGTGCTCAGGGAGCTCGGTGCTCAGTACTCAGGGTGCTCAGTGCTCAGTACTCAGCGTGCTGGGTGCACAGTGCTCAGGGTGCTGGGTGCTCAGTGCTCAGGGTGCTGGGTACTCAGTGCTCGGGGTGCTGGGTGCTCAGTACTCAGGGTGCTGGGTGCTCAGTACACATGGTGCTGGGTTCTCAGTGCTCGGGTTGCTGATTGCTCAGTGCTCGGGGTGCTGGGTGCTCAGTGCTCGGGGTGCTGTGTGTTCAGTGCTCACGGTGCTGGGTGTTCAGTACTCAGGGTGCTGGGTGCTCAGTACTCAGGGTTCTCATTGCTCAGGGTGCTGGGTGCTCAGTACTCAGGGTGCTGGGTGCTCAGTACTCAGGGTGCTCAGCGCTCAGTACTCAGGGTGCTCAGTGCTCAGTACTCAGGGTGCTCGGTGCTCAGGGTGCTGGGTGCTCATTGCTCCGGGTGCTGGGTGCTCATTGCTCGCGGTGCTGCATGCTCAGTGCTCGGGGTGCTCGGTGCTCAGTACTCAGGGTGCTGGGTACTCAGTGCTCAGGGTGCTCGGTGCTCAGTACTCGGGGTGCTGGGTGCTCATTCTCGGGGTGCTTGGTGCTCAGTGCTCGGGGTGCTGGGTGCTCAGTACTCAGGGTGCTGGGTGCTCAGTGCTCAGGGTGTTGGGTGCTCAGTACTCAGGGTGCTGGGTGCTCAGTGCTCAGGGTGCTGGGTGCTCAGTACTCAGGGTGCTGGGTGCTCAGTGCTCAGGGTGCTGAGTGCTCAGTACTCAGGGTGCTGGGAGCTCAGTGCTCAGGGTGATCGGTGCTCAGTACTCAGGGTGCTCAGTACTCAGGGTGCTGGGTGCTCAGTGCTCGGGGTGCTGGGTGCTCAGTATTCAGGGTGCTGGGTGCTCAGTGCTTTGGGTTCTGGGTGCTCAGTGCTCAGGGTGATCGGTGCTCAGTACTCAGGGTGCTGGGTGCTCAGTGCTCAGGGTGCTGGGTGCTCAGTCCTCAGGGTGCTTAGTGCTCAGGGTGCTGGGTGCTCAGTGCTCGGGGTGCTCGGTCCTCAGTACTCAGGGTGCTGAGTGCTCAGTACTCAGGGTGCTGGGTGCTCAGTACTCAGGGTGCTGGGTGCTCAGTACTCAGGGTGCTGGGTGCTCAGTGCTCAGGTTGCTGGGTGATCAGTGCTCAGGGTGCTGGGTGCTCAGTGCTCAGCTTGCTGTGTGCTCAGTGCTCGGGGTGCTGGGTGCTCAGTACTCAGGTTGCTGGGTGCTCAGTGATTGGTGTGCTCGGTGCTCAGTACGTTGGGTGCTCACTACTCAGGGTGCTGGGTGCTCATTGCTCGGGGTGATCCGTGCTCAGTACTCAGGTTGCTGGGTGCTCAGTTCTCGGGGTGCTCAGTGCTCAGTACGTTGGGTGCTCACTACTCAGGGTGCTGGGTGCTCAGTGCTCAGGGTGCTGGGTGCTCAGTGCTCAGGGTGCTTGGTGCTCAGTGCTCAGGGTGCTGGGTGCTCAGTACTCAGGGTGCTGGTTGCTCAGTACTCAGGGTGCTCAGTGCTCAGTACTCAGGGTGCTCAGTGCTCAGTACTCAGGGTGCTCAGTTCTCAGGGTGCTGGGTGCTCAGTCCTCAGGGTGCTGGGTGCTCAGTGCTCAGGGTGCTCAGTGCTCAGTGCTCAGGGTGCTGGGTGCTCAGTACTCAGGGTGCTGTGTGCTCAGTGCTCGGGGTGCTGGGTGCTCAGTACTCAGAGTGCTGGGTGCTCAGTGCTCAGGGTGCTGGGTGCTCAGTGCTCAGGGTGCTCGGTGCTTAGTACTCAGGGTGCTCGGTGCTCGGGGTGCTGGGTGCTCAGTGCACGGGGTGCTGGGTGCTCAGTGTTCGGGTTGCTGGGTGCTCAGTGCTCAGGGTGCTGGGTGCTCAGTACTCAAGGTGCTGGCTGCTCAGTACTCAGGGTGCTGGGTGCTCAGTACTCAGGGAGCTCAGTGCTTGGGGTGCTGGGTGCTCAGTACTCAGGGTGCTCAGTGCTTGGGGTGTTGGGTGCTCAGTACTCAGGTTGCTGGGTGCTCAGTGATCAGGGTGTTGGGTGCTCAGTACTCAGGGTGCTGGGTGCTCAGTACTCAGGGTGCTGGGTGCTCAGTGCTCGGGGTGCTGGGTGCTCAGTGCTCGGGGTGCTGGGTGCTCAGTGCTCGGGGTGCTGGGTGCTCAGTGCTCGGGGTGCTGGGTGCTCAGTGCTCGGGGTGCTGGGTGCTCAGTGCTCGGGGTGCTGGGTGCTCAGTGCTCGGGGTGCTGGGTTCTCAGTGCTCGGGGTGCTCGGTGCTCAGTGCTCGGGGTGCTGGGTGCTCAGTACTCGTGGTGCTCAGTGCTCAGTACTCAGGGTGCTGGGTGCTCAGTGCTCAGGGCGCTGGGTGCTCAGTGCTAGGGGTGCTGGCTGCTCGGTGCTCAGGTTGCTGGGTGGTCAGTACTCGGGGCGCTGGGTGCTCAGTACTCAGGGTGCGGGGTGCTCATTGCTTGGGGTGCTGGTTGCTCAGTGCTCGGGGTGCTGGGTGCTCAGTGCTCAGGGTGCTTGGTGCTCAGTGCTCAGGGTGCTGGGTGCTCAGTACTCAGGGTGCTGGGTGCTCAGTACTCGGGTGCTGGGTGCTCAGTACTCAGGGTGCTGGGTGCTCAGTGCTCAGGGTGCTGGGTGCTCAGTGCTCAGGGTTCTGGGTGCTCAGTACTCAGGGTGCTCGGTGCTCGGGTTGCTGGGTGCTCAGTGCTCGGGGTGCTTGGTGCTCAGTCCTCCGGGTGCTGAGTGCTCAGTACTCAGGGTGCTGGGTGCTCAGTGCTCAGGGTGCTGGGTGCTCAGTACTCAGGGTGCTGGGTGCACGGTGCTCAGTACGCTGGGTGCTCAGTACTCAGGGTGCTGGGTGCACAGTACTCAGGGTGCTCGGTGCTCAGTACTCAGGGTGCTGGGTGCTCAGTACTCGGGGTGCTGGGTGCTCATTAATCAGGGTGCTGGGTGCTCAGTACTCAGGGTGCTCAGTGCTTGGGGTGCAGGGTGCTCAGTACTCGGGGTGCTGGGTGCTCAGTACTCGGGGTACTGGGTGCTCAGTGCTCAGGGTGCTGGGTGCTCAGTGCTGAGGGTGCTGGCTGCTCAGTGCTCAGGGTGCTGGGTGCTCAGTACTCAGGGTGCTAGGTGCTCAGTACTCAGGGTGCTCAGTGCTCAGTACTCAGCGTGCTGGGTGCTCAGTGCTCAGGGTCCTCGGTGCTCAGTACTCAGGGGGCTCAGTGCTCAGTACTCAGCGTGCTTTGTGCTCAGTGCTCAGGGTGCTGGGTGCTCAGTACTCAGGGTGCTGGGTGCTCAGTACTCAGGGTGCTGGGTGCTCTGTACTCAGGGTGCTGGGTGCTCAGTGCTCGGGGTGCTCGGTGATCAGTACTCAGGGTGCTGGGTGCTCAGTGCTCAGGGTGCTGAGTACTCAGTACTCAGGGTGCTGGGTGCTCAGTGCTCAGGGTGCTGGGTGCTCAGTGCTCAGGGTGCTGGGTGCTCAGTACTCGGGGTGCTGGGTGCTCAGTGCTCGGGGTGCTGGGTGCTCAGTGCTCGGGGTGCTGGGTGCTCAGTGCTCAGGGTGCTGGGTGCTCAGTACTCAGGGTGCTGGGGGCTCAGTACTCAGGGTGCTGGGTGCTCAGTGTTCGGGGTGCTGGGTGCTCAGTCCTCAGGGTGCTGGGTGCTCAGTACTCATCGTGTTCGGTGTTCAGTACTCAGGGTGCTCAGTGCTCAGTACTCAGGGTGCTGGTTGCTCAGTGCTCGGGGTGCTCGGTGCTCAGTACTCAGGGTGCTGGGTGCTCAGTACTCAGGGTGCTGGGTGCTCAGTACTCAGGGCGCTGCGTGCTCAGTACTCAGGGTGCTGGGTGCTCAGTACTCAGGGTGCTGGGTGCTCAGTGCTCAGGGTGCTGGGTGCTCAGTACTCAGGGTGCTTGGTGCTCAGTACTTAGTGTGCTCGGTGCTCAGTACTCAGGGTGCTGGGTGCTCAGTGCTCAGGGTGCTTTGTACTCAGTACTCAGGGTTCTGGGTGCTCAGTACTCAGGGTGCTGGGTGCTCAGTGCTCAGGGTGCTGGGTGCTCAGTGCTCAGGGTGCTGGGTGCTCAGTACTCAGGGTGCTGGGTGCTCAGTGCTCAGGGTGATCGGTGATCAGTACTCAGGGTGCTCAGTACTCAGGGTGCTGGGTGCTCAGTGCTCAGGGTGCTGGGTGCTCAGTACTCAGGGTGCTGGGTGCTCAGTGCTCGGTGTGCTGGGTGCTCAGTGCTCAGGGTGCTCAGTGCTCAGGGTGCTGGGTGCTCAGTGCTCGGGGTGCTCGGTGCTCAATGTGCTGGGTGCTCAGTCCTCAGGGTGCTCAGTGCTCAGGGTGCTGGGTGCTCAGTGCTCGGGGTGCTCGGTGCTCAGTACTCAGGGTGCTGGGTGCTCAGTACTCATGGTGCTGGGTGCTCAGTACTCAGGGGGCTGGGTGCTCAGTGCTCAGGGTGCTGGGTGCTCAGTGCTCAGGGCGCTGGGTGCTCAGTGCTCGGGGTGCTGGGTGCTCAGTGCTCGGGGTGCTGGGTGCTCAGTACTCAGGGTGCTGGGTGCTCAGTACTCATGGTGCTGGGTGCTCAGTACTCAGGGGGCTGGGTGCTCAGTGCTCAGGGTGCTGGGTGCTCAGTACTCAGGGTTCTGGGTGCTCAGTACTCAGGGTGCTGGGTGCTCAGTGCTCAGGGTGCTGGGTGCTCAGTGCTCAGGGTGCTGTGTGCTCAGTACTCAGGGTGCTGGGTGCTCAGTGCTCAGGGTGATCGGTGCTCAGTACTCAGGGTGCTCAGTACTCAGGGTGCTGTGTGTTCAGTGCTCAGGGTGCTGGGTGCTCAGTACTCAGGGTGCTCAGTGCTCAGGGTGCTGGGTGGTCAGGGTGCTGTGTGCTCAGTGCTCGGGGTGCTGGGTGCTCAGTGCTCAGTGCTCAGGGTGCTGGGTGCTCAGTGCTCAGGGTGCTGTGTGCTCAGTGCTCAGTACTCAGCGTGCTGGATGCTCAGTGCTCAGAGTGTTGGGTGCTCAGTGATCAGGGTGCTGGGTGCTCAGTACTCTGGGTGTTGGGTGCTCAGTACTCAGGGTGCTGGGTGCTCAGTGCTCGGGGTGCTCGGTGCTCAGTACTCAAGGTGCTGGGTGCTCAGTGCTCAGGGTGCGGGGTGCTCAGTCCTCGGGGTGCTCCGTGCTCAGTGCTCAGGGGGCTGGGTGCTCAGTACTCAGGGTGCTCGGTGCTCAGTACTCAGGGTTCTCAGTGCTCAGGGTGCTGGGTGCTCAGTACTCAGGGTGCTCAGTGCTCAGTACTCGGGGTGCTGGGTGCTCAGTACTCAGGGCGCTCAGTGCTCAGTACTCGGGGTGCTGGGTGCTCAGTGCTCAGTGTGCTCAGTGCTCAGTGCTCGGGGTGCTGGGTGCTCAGTGCTCGGGGCGCTGGGTGCTCAGTGCTCGGGGTGCTGGGTGCTCAGTACTCAGGGTGCTTTGTGCTCAGTGCTCAGTACTCAGCGTGCTGGGTGCTCAGTGCTCAGAGTGTTGGGTGCTCAGTACTCAGGGTGCTGGGTGCTCAGTGCTCAGTGCTCAGGGTGCTCAGTGCTCAGGGTGCTCAGTGCTCAGGGTGCTGGGTGCTCAGGGTGCTGGGTGCTCAGTGCTCGGGGTGCTGGGTGCTCATTGCTCAGTGCTCAGGGTGCTGGGTGCTCAGTGCTGAGTGCTCAGGGTGCTGGGTGTTCAGTACTCATGGTGCTCGGTGCTCAGTGCTCAGGGTGCTGGGTGCTCAGTACTCAGGGTGCTGGGTGCTCAGTGCTCGGGGTGCTGGGTGCTCAGTGCTCAGGGTGATCAGTGCTCAGTACTCAGGGTGCTGGGTTCTCAGCGCTCTGGGTGCTGGGTGCTCAGTCCACAGGGTGCTCAGTACTCAGGATGCTCTGTGCTCAGTGCTCAGTACTCAGGGTGCTCAGTACTCAGGGTGCTGGGTGCTCAGTGCTCGGGGTGCTGGGTGCTCAGTACTCAGGGTGCTGGGTGCTCAGTACTCGGGGTGCTGGGTGCTCAGTACTCAGGGTGCTGGGTGCTCAGTGCTCGGGGTGCTGGGTGCTCACTGCTCAGAGTGATCGGTGCTCAGTGCTCAGGGTGCTGGGTGCTCATTGCTCGGTGTGCTCGGTGCTCAGTACTCAGGGTGCTGAGTGCTCAGTACTCAGGTTGCTGGGTGCTCAGTACTCAGGTTGCTGGTTGCTCAGTACTCAGGGTGCTGGGTGCTCAGTGCTCGGGGTGCTGGGTGCTCATTGCTCGGGGTGCTGGATGCTCAGGGCTGTGGTGCTGGGTGCTCAGTTCTCAGTCCTCAGGGTGCTGGGTGCTCAGTGCTCAGTGCTCAGGGTGCTGGTTGCTCAGTACTCAGGGTGCTGGGTGCTCAGTACTCAGGGTGCTGGGTGCTCAGTGCTCAGGGTGCTCTGTGCTCAGTACTCAGGGTGCTGGGTGCTCAGTGCTTGGGGTGCTGCGTGCTCAGTGCTCAGGGAGCTGGGTGCTCAGTGCTCAGGGTGCTGGGTGCTCAGTACTCAGGGTGCTGGGTTCTCAGTGCTCGTTGTGCTCGGTGCTCAGTACTCAAGGTGCTGTGTGCTCAGTGCTCAGGGTGCTGGGTGCTCAGTCCTCGGGGTGCTCCGTGCTCAGTGATCAGGGTGCTGGGTGCTCAGTACTCAGGGTGCTCGGTGCTCAGTACTCAGTGTTTTCAGTGCTCAGTACTCAGGGTGCTGGGTGCTCAGTGCTCAGGGTGCTGGGTGCTCAGTACTCAGGGTGCTCAGTGCTCAGTACTCGGGGTGCTTGGTGCTCAGTACTCAGGGTGCTCAGTGCTCAGTACTCGGGGTGCTGGGTGCTCAGTGCTCAGGGTGCTCAGTGCTCAGTGCTCGGGGTGCTGGGTGCTCAGTGCTCGGGGCGCTGGGTGCTCAGTGCTCGGGGTGCTGGGTGCTCAGTACTCAGGGTGCTGGGTGCTCAGTGCTCAGGGTGCTCAGTGCTCAGTACTCAGTGCTCAGGGTGCTCAGTGCTCAGTGCTCGGGGCGCTGGGTGCTCAGTGCTCGGGGTGCTGGGTGCTCAGTGCTCGAGGTGCTCGGTGCTCAGTACTCAAGGTGCTGGGTGCTCAGTGCTCAGGGTGCTGGGTGCTCAGTACTCGGGGTTCTCCGTGCTCATGGTGCTGGGTGCTCAGTGCTCAGGGTGCTGGGTGCTCAGTGCTCGGGGTGCTGGGTGCTGAGTGCTCAGGGTGCTGGCTGCTCAGTGCTCGGGGTGCTCGGTGCTCAGTGCTCAGGGTGCTGGGTGCTCAGTACTCAGGGTGCTGGGTGATTAGTACTCAGGTTGCTCAGTGCTCAGTACACAGGGTGCTGGGTGCTCAGTGCTCGGGGTGCTGGGTGCTCAGTGCTCAGTACTCAGGGTGCTGGGTGCTCAGTGCTCAGGGTGCTGGGTGCTCAGTACTCAGCGTGCTGGGTGCTCAGTACTCAGGGTGCTGGGTGCTCAGTGCTCAGGGTGCTGGGTGCTCAGTGCTCAGGGTGCTGGGTGCTCAGTGATCGGGGTGCTGGGTGCTGAGTACTCAGGGTGCTCAGTGCTCGGTTAGCTCGGTGCTCAGTACTCAGGGTGCTGGGTGCTCAGTACTCAGTGCTCGGGGTCCTGGGTGCTCCGTGCTCGGGGTGCTGTGTGCTCAGTGTTCTGGGTGCTGGGTTCTCAGTACTCAGGGTGCTGGGTGCTCAGTACTCAGGGTGCTCGGTGCTCAGTACTCAGGGTGCTGGGTCCTCAGTGCTCAGGGTGCTGGGTACTCAGTACTCAGGGTGCTGGGTGCTCAGTACTCAGGGTGCTGGGTGCTCAGTGCTCAGGGTGCTGGGTGCTCAGTGCTCAGGGTGCTGGGTGCTCAGTACTCAGGGTGCTGGGTGCTCAGTGCTCAGGGTGATCGGTGCTCAGTACTCAGGGTGCTCAGTACTCAGGATGCTGGGTGCTCAGTGCTCAGGGTGCTGGGTGCTCAGTACTCAGGGTACTCAGTACTCAGGGTGCTGGGTGCTCAGTGCTCAGGGTGATCGGTGCTCAGTACTCAGGGTACTCAGTACTCAGGGTGCTGGGTGCTCAGTACTCAGGGTGCTGGGTGCTCAGTGCTCAGGGTGCTGGGTGCTCAGTGCTCAGGGTGCTGGGTGCTCAGTGCTCGGGGTGCTGGGTGCTCAGTGCTCAGGGTGATCGGTGCTCAGTACTCAGGGTGCTGGGTGCTCAGTGCTCAGGGTGCTGGGTGCTCAGTCCTCAGGGTGCTCAGTGCTCAGGGTGCTGGGTGCTCAGTACTCATGGTGCTGGGTGCTCAGTACTCAGGGGGCTGGGTGCTCAGCGCTCAGTGTGCTGGGTGCTCAGTGCTCAGGGCGCTGGGTGCTCAGTGCTCGGGGTGCTGGGTGCTCAGTGCTCGGGGTGCTGGGTGGTCAGTGCTCAGTGCTCAAGGTGCTGGGTGCTCAGTGCTCAGTGCTCAGGGTGCTGGGTGCTCAGTACTCAGGGTGCTGGGTGCTCAGTACTCAGGGTGCTGGGTGCTCAGTTCTCAGGGTGCTGGGTGATCAGTACTCTGGGTGTTGGGTGCTCAGTACTCAGGTTGCTCAGTGCTCAGTACTCGGGGTGCTCGGTGCTCAGTGCTCAGTGTGCTCAGTGCTCAGGGTGCTGGGTGCTCAGTGCTCGGGGCGCTGGGTGCTCAGTGCTCGGGGTGCTGGGTGCTCAGTACTCAGGGTGCTGTGTGCTCAGTGCTCTGTACTCAGCGTGCTGGGTGCTCAGTGCTCAGTGCTGAGGGTGCTCAGTGCTCAGGGTGCTCAGTGCTCAGGGTGCTGGGTGCTCAGGGTGCTGGGTGCTCAGTGCTCGGGGTGCTGGGTGCTCAGTTCTCAGTGCTCAGGGTGCTGGGTGCTCAGTGCTCTGTGCTCAGGGTGCTGGGTGTTCAGTACTCAGGGTGCTCGGTGCTCAGTGCTCAGGGTGCTAGGTGCTCAGTACTCAGGGTGCTGGGTGCTCAGTGCTCGGGGTGCTGGGTGCTCAGTACTCAGGGTGCAGGGTGCTCAGTACTCAGGGTGCTGGGTGCTCAGTGCTCAGGGTGCTGGGTGCTCAGTACTCAGGGTGCTCGGTGCTCAGTACTCAGGGTGCTCGGTGCTCAGTACTCAGGGTGCTGGGTGCTCAGTACTCAGGGTGCTGAGTGCTCAGTACTCACGGTGCTGGGTGCTCAGTGCTCAGGGTGCTGGGTGCTCAGTGCTCTGGGTGCTGGGTGCTCACTGCTCAGGGTGCTGGGTGCTCAGTGCTCAGGGTGCTGGGTGCTCAGTGATCGGGGTGATGGGTGCTGAGTGCTCAGGGTGCTGAGTGCTCAGTGCTCGGGGTGCTCGGTGCTCAGTGCTCAGGGTCCTGGGTGCTCAGTACTCAGGGTGCTGGGTGCTTAGTAATCAGGGTGCTCAGTGCTCAGTACACAGGGTGCTGGGTGCTCAGTGCTCGGGGTGCTGGGTGCTCAGTGCTCAGTACTCAGGGTGCTGGGTGTTCAGTGCTCAGGGTGCTGGGTGCTCAGTGCTCAGGGTGCTGGGTGCTCAGTGCTCGGGGAGCTCGGTGCTCAGTACTCAGGGTGCTGGGTGCTCAGTACTCAGTGCTCGGGGTCCTGGGTGCTCCGTGCTCGGGGTGATCTGTTCTCAGTACTCAGGGTGCTGGGTGCTCAGTGCTCGGGGTGCTGGGTGCTCAGTCCTCGGGGTGCTCAGTACTCAGGGTACTGGGTGCTCAGTACTCAGGGTGCTGGGTGCTCAGAGCTCGGGGTGCTCGGTGCTCAGTACTCGGGGTGCTGGGTGCTCAGTGCTCAGGGTGCTGGGTGCTCAGTGCTCGGGGTGCTGGGTGCTCAGTGCTGAGGGTGCTGGCTGCTCAGTGCTCAGGGTGCTGGCTGCTCAGTACTCAGGGTGCTAGGTGCTCAGTACTCAGGGTGCTCAGTGCTCAGTACTCAGCGTGCTGGGTGCTCAGTACTCAGGGTGTTCAGTGCTCAGTACTCAGCGTGCTTTGTGCTCAGTGCTCAGGGTGCTGGGTGCTCAGTACTCAGGGTGCTGGGTGCTCAGTATTCAGGGTGCTGGGTGCTCAGTACTCAGGGTGCTGGGTGCTCAGTGCTCGGGGTGCTCGGTGATCAGTACTCAGGGTGCTGGGTGCTCATTACTCAGGGTGCTGGGTGCTCAGTGCTCAGGGTGCTGGGTGCTCAGTGCTCGGGGTGCTCGGTGATCAGTACTCAGGGTGCTGGGTGCTCAGTGCTCAGGGTGCTGAGTACTCAGTACTCAGGGTGCTGGGTGCTCAGTGCTCGGGGTGCTGGGTGCTCAGTGCTCAGTACTCAGGGTGCTGGGTGCTCAGTGCTCAGGGTGCTGGGTGCTCAGTACTCAGGGTGCTGGGTGCTCAGTGCTCAGGGTGATCGGTGCTCAGTACTCAGGGTGCTCAGTACTCAGGATGCTGGGTGCTCAGTGCTCAGGGTGCTGGGTGCTCAGTACTCAGGGTACTCAGTACTCAGGGTGCTGGGTGCTCAGTGCTCAGGGTGATCGGTGCTCAGTACTCAGGGTACTCAGTACTCAGGGTGCTGGGTGCTCAGTACTCAGGGTGCTGGGTGCTCAGTGCTCAGGGTGCTGGGTGCTCAGTGCTCAGGGTGCTGGGTGCTCAGTGCTCGGGGTGCTGGGTGCTCAGTGCTCAGGGTGATCGGTGCTCAGTACTCAGGGTGCTGGGTGCTCAGTGCTCAGGGTGCTGGGTGCTCAGTCCTCAGGGTGCTCAGTGCTCAGGGTGCTGGGTGCTCAGTACTCATGGTGCTGGGTGCTCAGTACTCAGGGGGCTGGGTGCTCAGCGCTCAGTGTGCTGGGTGCTCAGTGCTCAGGGCGCTGGGTGCTCAGTGCTCGGGGTGCTGGGTGCTCAGTGCTCGGGGTGCTGGGTGGTCAGTGCTCAGTGCTCAAGGTGCTGGGTGCTCAGTGCTCAGTGCTCAGGGTGCTGGGTGCTCAGTACTCAGGGTGCTGGGTGCTCAGTACTCAGGGTGCTGGGTGCTCAGTTCTCAGGGTGCTGGGTGATCAGTACTCTGGGTGTTGGGTGCTCAGTACTCAGGTTGCTCAGTGCTCAGTACTCGGGGTGCTCGGTGCTCAGTGCTCAGTGTGCTCAGTGCTCAGGGTGCTGGGTGCTCAGTGCTCGGGGCGCTGGGTGCTCAGTGCTCGGGGTGCTGGGTGCTCAGTACTCAGGGTGCTGTGTGCTCAGTGCTCTGTACTCAGCGTGCTGGGTGCTCAGTGCTCAGTGCTGAGGGTGCTCAGTGCTCAGGGTGCTCAGTGCTCAGGGTGCTGGGTGCTCAGGGTGCTGGGTGCTCAGTGCTCGGGGTGCTGGGTGCTCAGTTCTCAGTGCTCAGGGTGCTGGGTGCTCAGTGCTCTGTGCTCAGGGTGCTGGGTGTTCAGTACTCAGGGTGCTCGGTGCTCAGTGCTCAGGGTGCTAGGTGCTCAGTACTCAGGGTGCTGGGTGCTCAGTGCTCGGGGTGCTGGGTGCTCAGTACTCAGGGTGCAGGGTGCTCAGTACTCAGGGTGCTGGGTGCTCAGTGCTCAGGGTGCTGGGTGCTCAGTACTCAGGGTGCTCGGTGCTCAGTACTCAGGGTGCTCGGTGCTCAGTACTCAGGGTGCTGGGTGCTCAGTACTCAGGGTGCTGAGTGCTCAGTACTCAGGGTGCTGGGTGCTCAGTGCTCAGGGTGCTGGGTGCTCAGTGCTCTGGGTGCTGGGTGCTCACTGCTCAGGGTGCTGGGTGCTCAGTGCTCAGGGTGCTGGGTGCTCAGTGATCGGGGTGATGGGTGCTGAGTGCTCAGGGTGCTGAGTGCTCAGTGCTCGGGGTGCTCGGTGCTCAGTGCTCAGGGTCCTGGGTGCTCAGTACTCAGGGTGCTGGGTGCTTAGTAATCAGGGTGCTCAGTGCTCAGTACACAGGGTGCTGGGTGCTCAGTGCTCGGGGTGCTGGGTGCTCAGTGCTCAGTACTCAGGGTGCTGGGTGTTCAGTGCTCAGGGTGCTGGGTGCTCAGTGCTCAGGGTGCTGGGTGCTCAGTGCTCGGGGAGCTCGGTGCTCAGTACTCAGGGTGCTGGGTGCTCAGTACTCAGTGCTCGGGGTCCTGGGTGCTCCGTGCTCGGGGTGATCTGTTCTCAGTACTCAGGGTGCTGGGTGCTCAGTGCTCGGGGTGCTGGGTGCTCAGTCCTCGGGGTGCTCAGTACTCAGGGTACTGGGTGCTCAGTACTCAGGGTGCTGGGTGCTCAGAGCTCGGGGTGCTCGGTGCTCAGTACTCGGGGTGCTGGGTGCTCAGTGCTCAGGGTGCTGGGTGCTCAGTGCTCGGGGTGCTGGGTGCTCAGTGCTGAGGGTGCTGGCTGCTCAGTGCTCAGGGTGCTGGCTGCTCAGTACTCAGGGTGCTAGGTGCTCAGTACTCAGGGTGCTCAGTGCTCAGTACTCAGCGTGCTGGGTGCTCAGTGCTCAGGGTCCTCGGTGCTCAGTACTCAGGGTGTTCAGTGCTCAGTACTCAGCGTGCTTTGTGCTCAGTGCTCAGGGTGCTGGGTGCTCAGTACTCAGGGTGCTGGGTGCTCAGTATTCAGGGTGCTGGGTGCTCAGTACTCAGGGTGCTGGGTGCTCAGTGCTCGGGGTGCTCGGTGATCAGTACTCAGGGTGCTGGGTGCTCATTACTCAGGGTGCTGGGTGCTCAGTGCTCAGGGTGCTGGGTGCTCAGTGCTCGGGGTGCTCGGTGATCAGTACTCAGGGTGCTGGGTGCTCAGTGCTCAGGGTGCTGAGTACTCAGTACTCAGGGTGCTGGGTGCTCAGTGCTCGGGGTGCTGGGTGCTCAGTGCTCAGTACTCAGGGTGCTGGGTGCTCAGTGCTCAGGGTGCTGGGTGCTCAGTACTCAGGGTGCTGGGTGCTCAGTGCTCAGGGTGATCGGTGCTCAGTACTCAGGGTGCTCAGTACTCAGGATGCTGGGTGCTCAGTGCTCAGGGTGCTGGGTGCTCAGTACTCAGGGTACTCAGTACTCAGGGTGCTGGGTGCTCAGTGCTCAGGGTGATCGGTGCTCAGTACTCAGGGTACTCAGTACTCAGGGTGCTGGGTGCTCAGTACTCAGGGTGCTGGGTGCTCAGTGCTCAGGGTGCTGGGTGCTCAGTGCTCAGGGTGCTGGGTGCTCAGTGCTCGGGGTGCTGGGTGCTCAGTGATCAGGGTGATCGGTGCTCAGTACTCAGGGTGCTGGGTGCTCAGTGCTCAGGGTGCTGGGTGCTCAGTCCTCAGGGTGCTCAGTGCTCAGGGTGCTGGGTGCTCAGTACTCATGGTGCTGGGTGCTCAGTACTCAGGGGGCTGGGTGCTCAGCGCTCAGTGTGCTGGGTGCTCAGTGCTCAGGGCGCTGGGTGCTCAGTGCTCGGGGTGCTGGGTGCTCAGTGCTCGGGGTGCTGGGTGGTCAGTGCTCAGTGCTCAAGGTGCTGGGTGCTCAGTGCTCAGTGCTCAGGGTGCTGGGTGCTCAGTACTCAGGGTGCTGGGTGCTCAGTACTCAGGGTGCTGGGTGCTCAGTTCTCAGGGTGCTGGGTGATCAGTACTCTGGGTGTTGGGTGCTCAGTACTCAGGTTGCTCAGTGCTCAGTACTCGGGGTGCTCGGTGCTCAGTGCTCAGTGTGCTCAGTGCTCAGGGTGCTGGGTGCTCAGTGCTCGGGGCGCTGGGTGCTCAGTGCTCGGGGTGCTGGGTGCTCAGTACTCAGGGTGCTGTGTGCTCAGTGCTCTGTACTCAGCGTGCTGGGTGCTCAGTGCTCAGTGCTGAGGGTGCTCAGTGCTCAGGGTGCTCAGTGCTCAGGGTGCTGGGTGCTCAGGGTGCTGGGTGCTCAGTGCTCGGGGTGCTGGGTGCTCAGTTCTCAGTGCTCAGGGTGCTGGGTGCTCAGTGCTCTGTGCTCAGGGTGCTGGGTGTTCAGTACTCAGGGTGCTCGGTGCTCAGTGCTCAGGGTGCTAGGTGCTCAGTACTCAGGGTGCTGGGTGCTCAGTGCTCGGGGTGCTGGGTGCTCAGTACTCAGGGTGCAGGGTGCTCAGTACTCAGGGTGCTGGGTGCTCAGTGCTCAGGGTGCTGGGTGCTCAGTACTCAGGGTGCTCGGTGCTCAGTACTCAGGGTGCTCGGTGCTCAGTACTCAGGGTGCTGGGTGCTCAGTACTCAGGGTGCTGAGTGCTCAGTACTCAGGGTGCTGGGTGCTCAGTGCTCAGGGTGCTGGGTGCTCAGTGCTCTGGGTGCTGGGTGCTCACTGCTCAGGGTGCTGGGTGCTCAGTTCTCAGGGTGCTGGGTGCTCAGTGATCGGGGTGATGGGTGCTGAGTGCTCAGGGTGCTGAGTGCTCAGTGCTCGGGGTGCTCGGTGCTCAGTGCTCAGGGTCCTGGGTGCTCAGTACTCAGGGTGCTGGGTGCTTAGTAATCAGGGTGCTCAGTGCTCAGTACACAGGGTGCTGGGTGCTCAGTGCTCGGGGTGCTGGGTGCTCAGTGCTCAGTACTCAGGGTGCTGGGTGTTCAGTGCTCAGGGTGCTGGGTGCTCAGTGCTCAGGGTGCTGGGTGCTCAGTGCTCGGGGAGCTCGGTGCTCAGTACTCAGGGTGCTGGGTGCTCAGTACTCAGTGCTCGGGGTCCTGGGTGCTCCGTGCTCGGGGTGATCTGTTCTCAGTACTCAGGGTGCTGGGTGCTCAGTGCTCGGGGTGCTGGGTGCTCAGTCCTCGGGGTGCTCAGTACTCAGGGTACTGGGTGCTCAGTACTCAGGGTGCTGGGTGCTCAGAGCTCGGGGTGCTCGGTGCTCAGTACTCGGGGTGCTGGGTGCTCAGTGCTCAGGGTGCTGGGTGCTCAGTGCTCGGGGTGCTGGGTGCTCAGTGCTGAGGGTGCTGGCTGCTCAGTGCTCAGGGTGCTGGCTGCTCAGTACTCAGGGTGCTAGGTGCTCAGTACTCAGGGTGCTCAGTGCTCAGTACTCAGCGTGCTGGGTGCTCAGTGCTCAGGGTCCTCGGTGCTCAGTACTCAGGGTGTTCAGTGCTCAGTACTCAGCGTGCTTTGTGCTCAGTGCTCAGGGTGCTGGGTGCTCAGTACTCAGGGTGCTGGGTGCTCAGTATTCAGGGTGCTGGGTGCTCAGTACTCAGGGTGCTGGGTGCTCAGTGCTCGGGGTGCTCGGTGATCAGTACTCAGGGTGCTGGGTGCTCATTACTCAGGGTGCTGGGTGCTCAGTGCTCAGGGTGCTGGGTGCTCAGTGCTCGGGGTGCTCGGTGATCAGTACTCAGGGTGCTGGGTGCTCAGTGCTCAGGGTGCTGAGTACTCAGTACTCAGGGTGCTGGGTGCTCAGTGCTCGGGGTGCTGGGTGCTCAGTGCTCAGTACTCAGGGTGCTGGGTGCTCAGTGCTCAGGGTGCTGGGTGCTCAGTACTCAGCGTGCTGGGTGCTCAGTACTCAGGGTGCTGGGTGCTCAGTGCTCAGGGTGCTGGGTGCTCAGTGCTCAGGGTGCTGGGTGCTCAGTGATCGGGGTGCTGGGTGCTGAGTACTCAGGGTGCTCAGTGCTCGGTTAGCTCGGTGCTCAGTACTCAGGGTGCTGGGTGCTCAGTACTCAGTGCTCGGGGTCCTGGGTGCTCCGTGCTCGGGGTGCTGTGTGCTCAGTGCTCTGGGTGCTGGGTGCTCAGTACTCAGGGTGCTGGGTGCTCAGTACTCAGGGTGCTCGGTGCTCAGTACTCAGGGTGCTGGGTCCTCAGTGCTCAGGGTGCTGGGTACTCAGTACTCAGGGTGCTGGGTGCTCAGTACTCAGGGTGCTGGGTGCTCAGTGCTCAGGGTGCTGGGTGCTCAGTGCTCAGGGTGCTGGGTGCTCAGTACTCAGGGTGCTGGGTGCTCAGTGCTCAGGGTGATCGGTGCTCAGTACTCAGGGTGCTCAGTACTCAGGATGCTGGGTGCTCAGTGCTCAGGGTGCTGGGTGCTCAGTACTCAGGGTACTCAGTACTCAGGGTGCTGGGTGCTCAGTGCTCAGGGTGATCGGTGCTCAGTACTCAGGGTACTCAGTACTCAGGGTGCTGGGTGCTCAGTACTCAGGGTGCTGGGTGCTCAGTGCTCAGGGTGCTGGGTGCTCAGTGCTCAGGGTGCTGGGTGCTCAGTGCTCGGGCTGCTGGCTGCTCAGTGCTCAGGGTGATTGGTGCTCAGTACTCAGGGTGCTGGGTGCTCAGTGCTCAGGGTGCTGGGTGCTCAGTCCTCAGGGTGCTCAGTGCTCAGGGTGCTGGGTGCTCAGTACTCATGGTGCTGGGTGCTCAGTACTCAGGGGGCTGGGTGCTCAGTGCTCAGTGTGCTGGGTGCGCAGTGCTCAGGGCGCTGGGTGCTCAGTGCTCGGGGTGCTGGGTGCTCAGTGCTCGGGGTGCTGGGTGGTCAGTGCTCAGTGCTCAAGGTGCTGGGTGCTCAGTGCTCAGTGCTCAGGGTGCTGGGTGCTCAGTACTCAGGGTGCTGGGTGCTCAGTACTCAGGGTGCTGGGTGCTCGGTTCTCAGGGTGCTGGGTGATCAGTACTCTGGGTGTTGGGTGCTCAGTACTCAGGTTGCTCAGTGCTCAGTACTCGGGGTGCTCGGTGCTCAGTGCTCAGTGTGCTCAGTGCTCAGGGTGCTGGGTGCTCAGTGCTCGGGGCGCTGGGTGCTCAGTGCTCGGGGTGCTGGGTGCTCAGTACTCAGGGTGCTGTGTGCTCAGTGCTCAGTACTCAGCGTGCTGGGTGCTCAGTGCTCAGTGCTGAGGGTGCTCAGTGCTCAGGGTGCTCAGTGCTCAGGGTGCTGGGTGCTCAGGGTGCTGGGTGCTCAGTGCTCGGGGTGCTGGGTGCTCAGTTCTCAGTGCTCAGGGTGCTGGGTGCTCAGTGCTCAGTGCTCAGGGTGCTGGGTGTTCAGTACTCAGGGTGCTCGGTGCTCAGTGCTCAGGGTGCTAGGTGCTCAGTACTCAGGGTGCTGGGTGCTCAGTGCTCGGGGTGCTGGGTGCTCAGTACTCAGGGTGCTGGGTGCTCAGTACTCAGGGTGCTGGGTGCTCAGTGCTCAGGGTGCTGGGTGCTCAGTACTCAGGGTGCTCGGTGCTCAGTACTCAGGGTGCTCGGTGCTCAGTACTCAGGGTGCTGGGTGCTCAGTACTCAGGGTGCTGGGTGCTCAGTACTCAGGGTGCTGGGTGCTCAGTGCTCAGGGTGCTGGGTGCTCAGTGCTCTGGGTGCTGGGTGCTCACTGCTCAGGGTGCTGGGTGCTCAGTGCTCAGGGTGCTGGGTGCTCAGTGATCGGGGTGATGGGTGCTGAGTGCTCAGGGTGCTGAGTGCTCAGTGCTCGGGGTGCTCGGTGCTCAGTGCTCAGGGTCCTGGGTGCTCAGTACTCAGGGTGCTGGGTGCTTAGTAATCAGGGTGCTCAGTGTTCAGTACACAGGGTGCTGGGTGCTCAGTGCTCGGGGTGCTGGGTGCTCAGTGCTCAGTACTCAGGGTGCTGGGTGTTCAGTGCTCAGGGTGCTGGGTGCTCAGTGCTCAGGGTGCTGGGTGCTCAGTGCTCGGGGAGCTCGGTGCTCAGTACTCAGGGTGCTGGGTGCTCAGTACTCAGTGCTCGGGGTCCTGGGTGCTCCGTGCTCGGGGTGATCTGTTCTCAGTACTCAGGGTGCTGGGTGCTCAGTGCTCGGGGTGCTGGGTGCTCAGTCCTCGGGGTGCTCAGTACTCAGGGTACTGGGTGCTCAGTACTCAGGGTGCTGGGTGCTCAGAGCTCGGGGTGCTCGGTGCTCAGTACTCGGGGTGCTGGGTGCTCAGTGCTCAGGGTGCTGGGTGCTCAGTGCTCGGGGTGCTGGGTGCTCAGTGCTGAGGGTGCTGGCTGCTCAGTGCTCAGGGTGCTGGGTGCTCAGTACTCAGGGTGCTAGGTGCTCAGTACTCAGGGTGCTCAGTGCTCAGTACTCAGCGTGCTGGGTGCTCAGTGCTCAGGGTCCTCGGTGCTCAGTACTCAGGGTGTTCAGTGCTCAGTACTCAGCGTGCTTTGTGCTCAGTGCTCAGGGTGCTGGGTGCTCAGTACTCAGGGTGCTGGGTGCTCAGTATTCAGGGTGCTGGGTGCTCAGTACTCAGGGTGCTGGGTGCTCAGTGCTCGGGGTGCTCGGTGATCAGTACTCAGGGTGCTGGGTGCTCATTACTCAGGGTGCTGGGTGCTCAGTGCTCAGGGTGCTGGGTGCTCAGTGCTCGGGGTGCTCGGTGATCAGTACTCAGGGTGCTGGGTGCTCAGTGCTCAGGGTGCTGAGTACTCAGTACTCAGGGTGCTGGGTGCTCAGTGCTCGGGGTGCTGGGTGCTCAGTGCTCAGGGTGCTGGGTGCTCAGTACTCAGGGTGCTGGGTGCTCATTACTCAGGGTGCTGGGTGCTCAGTGCTCAGGGTGCTGGGTGCTCAGTCCTCAGGGTGCTGGGTGCTCAGTACTCAGGGTGTTCGGTGCTTAGTACTCAGGGTGCTCAGTGCTCAGTACTCAGGGTGCTGGTTGCTCAGTGCTCGGGGTGCTCGGTGCTCAGTACTCAACGTGCTGGGTGCTCAGTACTCAGGGTGCTGGGTGCTCCGTACTCAGGGTGCTGGGTGCTCAGTACTCAGGGTGCTGGGTGCTCAGTACTCAGGGTGCTGGGTGCTCAGTGCTCAGGGTGCTGGGTGCTCAGTACTCAGGGTGTTGGGTGCTCAGTACTCAGGGTGCTCGGTGCTCAGTACTCAGGGTGCTGGGTGCTCAGTGCTCAGGGTCCTTTGTACTCAGTACTCAGGGTTCTGGGTGCTCAGTACTCAGGGTGCTGGGTGCTCAGTGCTCAGGGTGCTGGGTGCTCAGTGCTCAGGGTGATCGGTGCTCAGTACTCAGGGTGCTCAGTACTCAGGGTGCTGTGTGCTCAGTGCTCAGGGTGCTGGGTGCTCAGTACTCAGGGTGCTCAGTGCACAGGGTGCTGGGTGCTCAGGGTGCTGGGTGCTCAGTGCTCGGGGTGCTGGGTGCTCAGTGCTCAGTGCTCAGGGTGCTGGGTGCTCAGTGCTCAGGGTGCTGTGTGCTCAGTGCTCAGTACTCAGCGTGCTGGGTGCTCAGTGCTCAGAGTGTTGGGTGCTCAGTACTCAGGGAGCTGGGTGCTCAGTGCTCAGTGCTCAGGGTGCTCAGTGCTCAGGGTGCTCAGTGCTCAGGGTGCTGGGTGCTCAGGGTGCTGGGTGCTCAGTGCTCGGGGTGCTGGGTGCTCAGTGCTCAGTGCTCAGGGTGCTGGGTGCTCAGTGCTCAGTGCTCAGGGTGCTGGGTGTTCAGTACTCAGGGTGCTCGGTGCTCAGTGCTCAGGGTGCTAGGTGCTCAGTACTCAGGGTGCTGGGTGCTCAGTGCTCGGGGTGCTGGGTGCTCAGTGCTTAGGTTGATCAGTGCTCAGTACTCAGTGTGCTGGGTGCTCAGTACTCAGGGTGCTGGGTGCTCAGTGCTCAGGGTGCTGGGTGCTCAGTACTCAGGGTGCTGGGTGCTCAGTACTCAGGGTGCTCCGTGCTCAGTACTCAGGGTGCTGGGTGCTCAGTGCTCAGGGTGCTTTGTACTCAGTACTCAGGGTTCTGGTTGCTCAGTACTCAGGGTGCTGGGTGCTCAATGCTCAGGGTGCTGGGTGCTCAGTGCTCAGGGTGCTGGGTGCTCAGTACTCAGGGTGCTGGGTGCTCAGTGCTCAGGGTGATCGGTGCTCAGTACTCAGGGTGCTCAGTACTCAGGGTGCTGGGTGCTCAGTACTCAGGGTGCTGGGTGCTCAGTGCTCAGGGTGCTGGGCTCTCAGTGCTCTGGGTGCTGGGTGCTCAGTGCTCAGGGTGCTGGGTGCTCAGTGCTCAGGGTGCTGGGTGCTCAGTGATCGGGGTGATGGGTGCTGAGTGCTCAGGGTGCTGGGTGCTCAGTGCTCGGGGTGCTCGGTGCTCAGTGCTCAGGGTCCTGGGTGCTCAGTACTCAGGGTGCTGGGTGCTTAGTAATCAGGGTGCTCAGTGCTCAGTACACAGGGTGCTGGGTGCTCAGTGCTCGGGGTGCTGGGTGCTCAGTGCTCAGTACTCAGGGTGCTGGATGCTCAGTGCTCAGGGTGCTGAGTGCTCAGTACTCAGCGTGCTGGGTGCTCAGTACTCAGGGTGCTGGGTGCTCAGTGCTCAGGGTGCTGGGTGCTCAGTGCTCAGGGTGCTGGGTGCTCAGTGCTCGGGGAGCTCGGTGCTCAGTACTCAGGGTGCTGGGTGCTCAGTACTCAGTGCTCGGGGTCCTGGGTGCTCCGTGCTCGGGGTGCTGGGTGCTCAGTACTCAGGGTGCTGGGTGCTCATTCTCGGGGTGCTGGGTGCTCAGTGCTCGGGGTGCTGGGTGCTCAGTACTCAGGGTGCTGGGGGCTCAGTACTCAGGGTGCTGGGTGCTCAGTACTCAGGGTGCTCTGTTCTCAGTACTCAGGGTGCTGGATGCTCATTCTCGGGGTGCTGGGTGCTCAGTGCTCGGGGTGCTGGGTTCTCAGTACTCAGGGTGCTGGGGGCTCAGTACTCAGGGTGCTGGGTGCTCAGTACTCAGGGTGATATGTTCTCAGTACTCAGGGTGCTGGGTGCTCAGTGCTCGGGGTGCTGGGTGCTCAGTACTCGGGGAGCTCAGTACTCAGGGTACTGGGTGCTCAGTACTCAGGGTGCTGGGTGCTCAGTGCTCGGGGTGCTCGGTGCTCAGTACTCGGGGTGCTGGGTGCTCAGTACTCGGGGTGCTGGGTGCTCAGTGCTCAGGGTGCTGGGTGCTCAGTGCTCGGGGTGGTGGGTGCTCAGTGCTGAGGGTGCTGGCTGCTCAGTGCTCAGGGTGCTGGGTGCTCAGTACTCAGGGTGCTAGGTGCTCTGTACTCAGGGTGCTCAGTGCTCAGTACTCAGCGTGCTGGGTGCTCAGTGCTCAGGGTCCTCGGTGCTCAGTACTCAGGGTGCTCAGTGCTCAGTACTCAGCGTGCTTTGTGCTCAGTGCTCAGGGTGCTGGGTGCTCAGTACGCAGGGTGCTGGGTGCTCAGTACTCAGGGTGCTGGGTGCTCAGTACTCAGGGTGCTGGGTGCTCAGTGCTCGGGGTGCTCGGTGATCAGTACTCAGGGTGCTGGGTGCTCAGTGCTCAGGGTGCTGAGTACTCAGTACTCAGGGTGCTCCGTGCTCAGTGCTCAGGGTGCTGGGTGCTCAGTGCTCAGGGTGCTGGGTGCTCAGTGCTCGGGGTGCTGGGTGCTCAGTGCTCGGGGTGCTGGGTGCTCAGTGCTCGGGGTGCTGGATGCTCAGTGCTCAGGGTGCTGGGTGCTCAGTGCTCAGGGTGCTGGGTGCTCAGTACTCAGGGTGCTGGGTGCTCATTACTCAGGGTGCTGGGTGCTCAGTGCTCAGGGTGCTGGGTGCTCAGTCCTCAGGGTGCTGGGTGCTCAGTACTCAGGGTGTTCGGTGCTTAGTACTCAGGGTGCTCAGTGCTCAGTACTCAGGGTGCTGGTTGCTCAGTGCTCGGGGTGCTCGGTGCTCAGTACTCAGGGTGCTGGGTGCTCAGTGCTCAGGGTGCTGGGTGCTCAGTACTCAGGGTGCTGGGTGCTCAGTACTCGGGGTGCTGGGTGCTCAGTACTCGGGGTGCTGGGTGCTCAGTGCTCAGGGTGCTGGGTGCTCAGTGCTCGGGGTGGTGGGTGCTCAGTGCTGAGGGTGCTGGCTGCTCAGTGCTCAGGGTGCTGGGTGCTCAGTACTCAGGGTGCTAGGTGCTCAGTACTCAGGGTGCTCAGTGCTCAGTACTCAGCGTGCTGGGTGCTCAGTGCTCAGGGTCCTCGGTGCTCAGTACTCAGGGTGCTCAGTGCTCAGTACTCAGCGTGCTTTGTGCTCAGTGCTCAGGGTGCTGGGTGCTCAGTACTCAGGGTGCTGGGTGCTCAGTACTCAGGGTGCTGGGTGCTCAGTACTCAGGGTGCTGGGTGCTCAGTGCTCGGGGTGCTCGGTGATCAGTACTCAGGGTGCTGGGTGCTCAGTGCTCAGGGTGCTGAGTACTCAGTACTCAGTGTGCTGGGTGCTCAGTGCTCAGGGTGCTGGGTGCTCAGTGCTCAGGGTGCTGGGTGCTCAGTGCTCGGGGTGCTTTGTGCTCAGTGCTCGGGGTGCTGGGTGCTCAGTGCTCGGGGTGCTGGATGCTCAGTGCTCGGGGTGCTGGGTGCTCAGTGCTCAGGGTGCTGGGTGCTCAGTACTCAGGGTGCTGGGTGCTCATTACTCAGGGTGTTGGGTGCTCAGTGCTCAGGGTGCTGGGTGCTCAGTCCTCAGGGTGCTGGGTGCTCAGTACTCAGGGTGTTCGGTGCTTAGTACTCAGGGTGCTCAGTGCTCAGTACTCAGGGTGCTGGTTGCTCAGTGCTCGGGGTGCTCGGTGCTCAGTACTCAGGGTGCTGGGTGCTCAGAGCTCAGGGTGCTGGGTGCTCAGTACTCAGGGTGCTGGGTGCTCAGTACTCAGGGTGCTGGGTGCTCAGTACTCAGGGTGCTGGGTGCTCAGTGCTCAGGGTTCTGGGTGCTCAGTACTCAGGGTGCTGGGTGCTCAGTACTCAGGGTGCTCGGTGCTCAGTACTCAGGGTGCTGGGTGCTCAGTGCTCAGGGTGCTTTATACTCAGTACTCAGGGTTCTGGGTGCTCATAACTCAGGGTGCTGGGTGCTCAGTGCTCAGGGTGCTGGGTGCTCAGTGCTAAGGGTGCTGGGTGCTCAGTACTCAGGGTGCTGGGTGCTCAGTGCTCAGGGTGATCGTTGCTCAGTACTCAGGGTGCTCAGTACTCAGGGTGCTGGGTGCTCAGTGCTCAGGGTGCTGGGTGCTCAGTACTCAGGGTGCTGGGTGCTCAGTGCTCGGGGTGCTGGGTGCTCAGTGCTCAGGGTGATCGGTGCTCAGTACTCAGGGTGCTGGGTGCTCAGTGCTCAGGTTGCTGGGTGCTCAGTCCTCAGGGTGCTCAGTGCTCAGGGTGCAGGGAGCTCAGTGCTCGGGGTGCTCGGTGCTCAGTACTCAGGGTGCTGAGTGCTCAGTACTCAGGGTGCTGGGTGCTCAGTACTCATGGTGCTGGGTGCTCAGTACTCAGGGGGCTGGGTGCTCAGTGCTCAGGGTGCTGGGTGCTCAGTGCTCAGGGTGCTGGGTGCTCAGTGCTCGGGGTGCTGGGTGCTCAGTTCTCGGGGTGCTGGGTGGTCAGTGCTCAGTGCTCAGGGTGCTGGGTGCTCAGTGCTCAGTGCTCAGGGTGCTGGGTGCTCAGTACTCAGGGTGCTGGGTGCTCAGTACTCAGAGTGCTGGGTGCTCAGTTCTCAGGCTGCTGGGTGCTCAGTACTCTGGGTGTTGGATGCTCAGTACTCAGGGTGCTGGGTGCTCAGTGCTCGGGGTGCTGGGTGCTCAGTGCTCAGGGTGCTGGGTGCTCAGTGCTCAGGGTGCTGTGTGCTCAGTACTCAGGGTGCTGGGTGCTCAGTGCTCGGGGTGCTCGGTGCTCAGTACTCAAGGTGCTGGGTCCTCAGTGCTCAGGGTGCGGGGTGCTCAGTCCTCGGGGTGCTCCATGCTCAGTGCTCAGGGTGCGGGGTGCTCAGTCCTCAGGGTGCTCCATGCTCAGTGCGCGGGGTGCTGGGTGCTCAGTGCTCGGGGTGCTGGGTGCTCAGTGCTCAGTACTCAGGGTGCTGGGTGCTCAGTGCTCAGGGTGCTGAGTGCTCAGTACTCTGCGTGCTGGGTGCTCAGTACTCAGGGTGCTGGGTGCTCAGTGCTCAGGGTGCTGTGTGCTCAGTGCTCAGGGTGCTGGGTGCTCAGTGCTCGGGGAGCTCGGTGCTCAGTACTCAGGGTGCTGGGTGCTCAGTACTCAGTGCTCGGGGTCCTGGGTGCTCCGTGCTCAGGGTGCTGGGTGCTCAGTACTCAGGGTGCTGGGTGCTCAGTGCTCAGGGTGCTGGGTGCTCAGTGCTCAGGGTGCTGGGTGCTCAGTACTCAGGGTGCTGGGTGCTCAGTGCTCAGGGTGATCGGTGCTCAGTACTCAGGGTGCTCAGTACTCAGGGTGCTGGGTGCTCAGTGCTCAGGGTGCTGGGTGCTCAGTACTCAGGGTGCTGGGTGCTCAGTGCTCGGGGTTCTGGGTGCTCAGTGCTCAGGGTGATCGGTGCTCAGTACTCAGGGTGCTGGGTGCTCAGTGCTCAGGGTGCTGGGTGCTCAGTCCTCAGGGTGCTCAGTGCTCAGGGTGCTTGGTGCTCAGTGCTCGGGGTGCTCGGTGCTCAGTACTCAGGGTGCTGAGTGCTCAGTACTCAGGGTACTGGGCGCTCAGTACTCATGGTGCTGGGTGCTCAGTACTCAGGGGGCTGGGTGCTCAGTGCTCAGTGTGCTGGGTGCTCAGTGCTCAGGGCGCTGGGTGCTCAGTGCTCGGGGTGCTGGGTGCTCAGTGCTCGGGGTGCTGGGTGCTCAGTGCTCAGTGCTCAAGGTGCTGGGTGCTCAGTGCTCAGTGCTCAGGCAGCTGGGTGCTCAGTACTCAGGGTGCTGGGTGCTCAGTACTCAGGGTGCTGGGTGCTCAGTTCTCAGGGTGCTGGGTGATCAGTACTCTGGGTGTTGGGTGCTCAGTGGTCAGTGCTCAGGGTGCTGGGTGCTCTGTGCTCAGTACTCAGGGTGCTCGGTGCTCAGTACTCAGGGTTCTCAGTGCTCAGTACTCAGGGTGCTGGGTGCTCAGTTCTCAGCGTGCTGCGTGCTCAGTACTCAGGGTGCTCAGTGCTCAGTACTCGTGGTGCTTGTTGCTCAGTACTCAGGGTGCTCAGTGCTCAGTACTCGGGGTGCTGGGTGCTCAGTGCTCAGGGTGCTCAGTTCTCAGTGCTCGGGGTGCTGGGTGCTCATGGCTCGGGGCGCTGGGTGCTCAGTGCTCGGGGTGCTGGGTGCTCAGTACTCGGGGTGCTGGGTGCTCAGTGCTCAGGGTGCTCAGTGCTCAGTACTCAGTGCTCAGGGTGCTCAGTGCTCAGTGCTCAGGGTGCTGGGTGTTCAGTACTCAGGGTGCTGGGTGCTCAGTACTCTGGGTGCTGGGTGCTCAGTGCTCAGGGTGCGGGGTGCTCAGTACTCTGGGTGTTGGGTGCTCAGTACTCAGGGTGCTGGGTGCTCCGTGCTCGGGGTGCTGGGTGCTCAGTGCTCAGGGTGCTGGGTGCTCTGTGCTCAGGGTGCTGGGTGCTCAGTGCTCAGGGTGCTGGGTGCTCAGTAGTCGGGGTGCTCCGTGCTCAGGGTGCTGGGTGCTCAGTGCTCGGGGTGCTGGGTGCTGAGTGCTCAGGGTGCTGGGTGCTCAGTGCTCGGGCTGCTCGGTGCTCAGTGCTCAGGGTCCTGGGTGCTCAGTACTCAGGGTGCTGGGTGCTTAGTACTCAGGGTGCTCAGTGCTCAGTACACAGGGTGCTGGGTGCTCAGTGCTCAGGGTGCTGGGTGCTCAGTGCTCAGTACTCAGGGTGCTGGGTGCTCAGTGCTCGGGGTGCTGGGTGCTCAATACTCAGCGTGCTGGGTGCTCAGTACTCAGGGTGCTGGGTGCTCAGTTCTCAGGGTGCTGGGTACTCAGTGCTCAGGGTGCTGGGTGCTCAGTGATCGGGGTGCTGGGTGCTCAGTACTCAGTGTGCTCAGTGCTCGGGGAGCTTGGTGCTCAGTACTCAGGGTGCTGGGTGCTCAGTTCTCAGTGCTCGGGGTCCTGGGTGCTCCGTGCTCGGGGTGCTGGGTTCTCAGTGCTCTGGGTGCTTAGTGCTCAGTACTCATGGTGCTGGGTGCTCAGTACTCATGGTGCTGGGTGCTCATTCTCAGGGTGCTGGGTGCTCAGTGCTCGGGTTGCTGGGTGCTCAGTACTCAGGGTGCTGGGGGCTCAGTACTCAGGGTGCTGGGTGCTCAGTACTCCGGGTGCTCGGTTCTCAGTACTCAGGGTGCTGGGTGCTCATTCTCGGGGTGCTGGGTGCTCAGTGCTCGGGGTCCTGGGTGCTCAGTACTCAGGGTGCTGGGGACTCAGTACTCAGGGTGCTGGGTGCTCAGTACTCAGGGTGATCTGTTCTCAGTACTCAGGTTGCTGGGTGCTCAGTGCTCGGGGTGCTGGGTGCTCAGTACTCAGGGTGCTCAGTGCTCAGTACTCAGGGTGCTGGGTGCTCAGTACTCAGGGTGCTGGGTGCTCATTGCTCGGGGTGCTCGTTGCTCAGTACTCTGTGTGCAGGGTGCTCAGTACTCGGGGTGCTGGGTGCTCAGTGCTCAGGGTGCTGGGTGCTCAGTACTCAGGGTGCTGAGTGCTCAGTACTCAGGGTGCTGGGTGCTCAGTACTCAGGTTGCTGGGTGCTCAGTACTCAGGGTGCTCGGTGCTCAGTGCTCAAGGTGCTGGGTGCTCAGTACTCAGGGTGATCATTGCTCAGAGTGCTGGGTGCTCAGTACTCAGGGTGCTGGGTGCTCAGTACTCAGGGTGCTCAGTGCTCAGTACTCAGGGTGCTCAGTGCTCAGTACTAAGGGTGCTCAGTGCTCAGGGTGCTGGGTGATCAGTGCTCGGGGTGCTCGGTGCCCAGTACTCAGGGTGCAGGGTGCTCAGTGCTCACGGTGCTGGGTGCTCAGTGCTCAGGGTGCTGGGTGCTCAGTGCTCAGGGTGCTGGGTGCTCAGTACTCAGGGTGCTCAGTGCTCGGGGTGCTGGGTGCTCAGTGCTCGGGGTGCTCGGTGCTCAGTACTCGGGGTGCTCAGTGCTCAGTACTCAGGGTGCTGGGTGCTCAGTGCTCAGGGTGCTGGGTGCTCAGTACTCAGGGTGCTGCGTGCTCGGTGCTCAGTATGCTGGGTGCTCACTACTCAGGGTGCTGGGTGCTCAGTACTCAGGGTCCTGCGTGCTCAGTACTCAGGGTGCTCGGTGCTCAGGACTCAGGGTGCTGGGTGCTCAGTGCTCAGGGTGCTGGGTGCTCAGTACTCAGGGTGCTGGGTGCTCAGTGCTCGGGGTGCTCGGTGCTCAGTACTCGGGGTGCTCAGTGCTCAGTGCTCAGGGTGCTGGGTGCTCAGTGCTCAGAGTGCTGGGTGCTCAGTACTCAGGGTGCTCGGTGCTCAGTACTCAGGGTGCTGGGTGCTCAGTGCTCAGGGTGCTCAGTGCTCAGTACTCAGCGTGCTGGGTGCTCAGTGGTCAGGGTGCTCGGTGCTCAGTACTCAGGGTGCTCAGTGCTCAGGGTGCTGGGTGCTCAGTACTCAGGGTGCAGGGTGCTCAGTGCTCAGTACTCAGGGTGCTCAGTGCTCAGGGTGCTGGGTGCTCAGTGCTCGGGGTGCTGGGTACTCAGTGCTCAGTACACAGGGTGCTGGGTGCTCAGTGCTCGGGGTGCTGGGTGCTCAGTGCTCAGTACTCAGGGAGCTGGGTGCTCAGTGCTCAGGGTGCTGGATGCTCAGTACTCAGGGTGCTGGGTGCTCAGTGCTCGGGGTGCTGGGTGCTCAGTGCTCGGGGTGCTGGGTGCTCAGTGCTCGGGGTGCTGGATGCTCAGTGCTCGGGGTGCTGGGTGCTCAGTGCTCAGGGTGCTGGGTGCTCAGTACTCAGGGTGCTGGGTGCTCATTACTCAGGGTGTTGGGTGCTCAGTGCTCAGGGTGCTGGGTGCTCAGTCCTCAGGGTGCTGGGTGCTCAGTACTCAGGGTGTTCGGTGCTTAGTACTCAGGGTGCTCAGTGCTCAGTACTCAGGGTGCTGGTTGCTCAGTGCTCGGGGTGCTCGGTGCTCAGTACTCAGGGTGCTGGGTGCTCAGAGCTCAGGGTGCTGGGTGCTCAGTACTCAGGGTGCTGGGTGCTCAGTACTCAGGGTGCTGGGTGCTCAGTACTCAGGGTGCTGGGTGCTCAGTGCTCAGGGTTCTGGGTGCTCAGTACTCAGGGTGCTGGGTGCTCAGTACTCAGGGTGCTCGGTGCTCAGTACTCAGGGTGCTGGGTGCTCAGTGCTCAGGGTGCTTTATACTCAGTACTCAGGGTTCTGGGTGCTCATAACTCAGGGTGCTGGGTGCTCAGTGCTCAGGGTGCTGGGTGCTCAGTGCTAAGGGTGCTGGGTGCTCAGTACTCAGGGTGCTGGGTGCTCAGTGCTCAGGGTGATCGTTGCTCAGTACTCAGGGTGCTCAGTACTCAGGGTGCTGGGTGCTCAGTGCTCAGGGTGCTGGGTGCTCAGTACTCAGGGTGCTGGGTGCTCAGTGCTCGGGGTGCTGGGTGCTCAGTGCTCAGGGTGATCGGTGCTCAGTACTCAGGGTGCTGGGTGCTCAGTGCTCAGGTTGCTGGGTGCTCAGTCCTCAGGGTGCTCAGTGCTCAGGGTGCAGGGAGCTCAGTGCTCGGGGTGCTCGGTGCTCAGTACTCAGGGTGCTGAGTGCTCAGTACTCAGGGTGCTGGGTGCTCAGTACTCATGGTGCTGGGTGCTCAGTACTCAGGGGGCTGGGTGCTCAGTGCTCAGGGTGCTGGGTGCTCAGTGCTCAGGGTGCTGGGTGCTCAGTGCTCGGGGTGCTGGGTGCTCAGTTCTCGGGGTGCTGGGTGGTCAGTGCTCAGTGCTCAGGGTGCTGGGTGCTCAGTGCTCAGTGCTCAGGGTGCTGGGTGCTCAGTACTCAGGGTGCTGGGTGCTCAGTACTCAGAGTGCTGGGTGCTCAGTTCTCAGGCTGCTGGGTGCTCAGTACTCTGGGTGTTGGATGCTCAGTACTCAGGGTGCTGGGTGCTCAGTGCTCGGGGTGCTGGGTGCTCAGTGCTCAGGGTGCTGGGTGCTCAGTGCTCAGGGTGCTGTGTGCTCAGTACTCAGGGTGCTGGGTGCTCAGTGCTCGGGGTGCTCGGTGCTCAGTACTCAAGGTGCTGGGTCCTCAGTGCTCAGGGTGCGGGGTGCTCAGTCCTCGGGGTGCTCCATGCTCAGTGCTCAGGGTGCGGGGTGCTCAGTCCTCAGGGTGCTCCATGCTCAGTGCTCGGGGTGCTGGGTGCTCAGTGCTCGGGGTGCTGGGTGCTCAGTGCTCAGTACTCAGGGTGCTGGGTGCTCAGTGCTCAGGGTGCTGAGTGCTCAGTACTCTGCGTGCTGGGTGCTCAGTACTCAGGGTGCTGGGTGCTCAGTGCTCAGGGTGCTGGGTGCTCAGTGCTCAGGGTGCTGGGTGCTCAGTGCTCGGGGAGCTCGGTGCTCAGTACTCAGGGTGCTGGGTGCTCAGTACTCAGTGCTCGGGGTCCTGGGTGCTCCGTGCTCAGGGTGCTGGGTGCTCAGTACTCAGGGTGCTGGGTGCTCAGTGCTCAGGGTGCTGGGTGCTCAGTGCTCAGGGTGCTGGGTGCTCAGTACTCAGGGTGCTGGGTGCTCAGTGCTCAGGGTGATCGGTGCTCAGTACTCAGGGTGCTCAGTACTCAGGGTGCTGGGTGCTCAGTGCTCAGGGTGCTGGGTGCTCAGTACTCAGGGTGCTGGGTGCTCAGTGCTCGGGGTTCTGGGTGTTCAGTGCTCAGGGTGATCGGTGCTCAGTACTCAGGGTGCTGGGTGCTCAGTGCTCAGGGTGCTGGGTGCTCAGTCCTCAGGGTGCTCAGTGCTCAGGGTGCTTGGTGCTCAGTGCTCGGGGTGCTCGGTGCTCAGTACTCAGGGTGCTGAGTGCTCAGTACTCAGGGTACTGGGCGCTCAGTACTCATGGTGCTGGGTGCTCAGTACTCAGGGGGCTGGGTGCTCAGTGCTCAGTGTGCTGGGTGCTCAGTGCTCAGGGCGCTGGGTGCTCAGTGCTCGGGGTGCTGGGTGCTCAGTGCTCGGGGTGCTGGGTGCTCAGTGCTCAGTGCTCAAGGTGCTGGGTGCTCAGTGCTCAGTGCTCAGGCAGCTGGGTGCTCAGTACTCAGGGTGCTGGGTGCTCAGTACTCAGGGTGCTGGGTGCTCAGTTCTCAGGGTGCTGGGTGATCAGTACTCTGGGTGTTGGGTGCTCAGTGGTCAGTGCTCAGGGTGCTGGGTGCTCTGTGCTCAGTACTCAGGGTGCTCGGTGCTCAGTACTCAGGGTTCTCAGTGCTCAGTACTCAGGGTGCTGGGTGCTCAGTTCTCAGCGTGCTGCGTGCTCAGTACTCAGGGTGCTCAGTGCTCAGTACTCGTGGTGCTTGTTGCTCAGTACTCAGGGTGCTCAGTGCTCAGTACTCGGGGTGCTGGGTGCTCAGTGCTCAGGGTGCTCAGTTCTCAGTGCTCGGGGTGCTGGGTGCTCATGGCTCGGGGCGCTGGGTGCTCAGTGCTCGGGGTGCTGGGTGCTCAGTACTCGGGGTGCTGGGTGCTCAGTGCTCAGGGTGCTCAGTGCTCAGTACTCAGTGCTCAGGGTGCTCAGTGCTCAGTGCTCAGGGTGCTGGGTGTTCAGTACTCAGGGTGCTGGGTGCTCAGTACTCTGGGTGCTGGGTGCTCAGTGCTCAGGGTGCGGGGTGCTCAGTACTCTGGGTGTTGGGTGCTCAGTACTCAGGGTGCTGGGTGCTCCGTGCTCGGGGTGCTGGGTGCTCAGTGCTCAGGGTGCTGGGTGCTCTGTGCTCAGGGTGCTGGGTGCTCAGTGCTCAGGGTGCTGGGTGCTCAGTAGTCGGGGTGCTCCGTGCTCAGGGTGCTGGGTGCTCAGTGCTCGGGGTGCTGGGTGCTGAGTGCTCAGGGTGCTGGGTGCTCAGTGCTCGGGCTGCTCGGTGCTCAGTGCTCAGGGTCCTGGGTGCTCAGTACTCAGGGTGCTGGGTGCTTAGTACTCAGGGTGCTCAGTGCTCAGTACACAGGGTGCTGGGTGCTCAGTGCTCAGGGTGCTGGGTGCTCAGTGCTCAGTACTCAGGGTGCTGGGTGCTCAGTGCTCGGGGTGCTGGGTGCTCAATACTCAGCGTGCTGGGTGCTCAGTACTCAGGGTGCTGGGTGCTCAGTTCTCAGGGTGCTGGGTACTCAGTGCTCAGGGTGCTGGGTGCTCAGTGATCGGGGTGCTGGGTGCTCAGTACTCAGTGTGCTCAGTGCTCGGGGAGCTTGGTGCTCAGTACTCAGGGTGCTGGGTGCTCAGTTCTCAGTGCTCGGGGTCCTGGGTGCTCCGTGCTCGGGGTGCTGGGTTCTCAGTGCTCTGGGTGCTTAGTGCTCAGTACTCATGGTGCTGGGTGCTCAGTACTCATGGTGCTGGGTGCTCATTCTCAGGGTGCTGGGTGCTCAGTGCTCGGGTTGCTGGGTGCTCAGTACTCAGGGTGCTGGGGGCTCAGTACTCAGGGTGCTGGGTGCTCAGTACTCCGGGTGCTCGGTTCTCAGTACTCAGGGTGCTGGGTGCTCATTCTCGGGGTGCTGGGTGCTCAGTGCTCGGGGTCCTGGGTGCTCAGTACTCAGGGTGCTGGGGACTCAGTACTCAGGGTGCTGGGTGCTCAGTACTCAGGGTGATCTGTTCTCAGTACTCAGGTTGCTGGGTGCTCAGTGCTCGGGGTGCTGGGTGCTCAGTACTCAGGGTGCTCAGTGCTCAGTACTCAGGGTGCTGGGTGCTCAGTACTCAGGGTGCTGGGTGCTCATTGCTCGGGGTGCTCGTTGCTCAGTACTCTGTGTGCAGGGTGCTCAGTACTCGGGGTGCTGGGTGCTCAGTGCTCAGGGTGCTGGGTGCTCAGTACTCAGGGTGCTGAGTGCTCAGTACTCAGGGTGCTGGGTGCTCAGTACTCAGGTTGCTGGGTGCTCAGTACTCAGGGTGCTCGGTGCTCAGTGCTCAAGGTGCTGGGTGCTCAGTACTCAGGGTGATCATTGCTCAGAGTGCTGGGTGCTCAGTACTCAGGGTGCTGGGTGCTCAGTACTCAGGGTGCTCAGTGCTCAGTACTCAGGGTGCTCAGTGCTCAGTACTAAGGGTGCTCAGTGCTCAGGGTGCTGGGTGATCAGTGCTCGGGGTGCTCGGTGCCCAGTACTCAGGGTGCAGGGTGCTCAGTGCTCACGGTGCTGGGTGCTCAGTGCTCAGGGTGCTGGGTGCTCAGTGCTCAGGGTGCTGGGTGCTCAGTACTCAGGGTGCTCAGTGCTCGGGGTGCTGGGTGCTCAGTGCTCGGGGTGCTCGGTGCTCAGTACTCGGGGTGCTCAGTGCTCAGTACTCAGGGTGCTGGGTGCTCAGTGCTCAGGGTGCTGGGTGCTCAGTACTCAGGGTGCTGCGTGCTCGGTGCTCAGTATGCTGGGTGCTCACTACTCAGGGTGCTGGGTGCTCAGTACTCAGGGTCCTGCGTGCTCAGTACTCAGGGTGCTCGGTGCTCAGGACTCAGGGTGCTGGGTGCTCAGTGCTCAGGGTGCTGGGTGCTCAGTACTCAGGGTGCTGGGTGCTCAGTGCTCGGGGTGCTCGGTGCTCAGTACTCGGGGTGCTCAGTGCTCAGTGCTCAGGGTGCTGGGTGCTCAGTGCTCAGAGTGCTGGGTGCTCAGTACTCAGGGTGCTCGGTGCTCAGTACTCAGGGTGCTGGGTGCTCAGTGCTCAGGGTGCTCAGTGCTCAGTACTCAGCGTGCTGGGTGCTCAGTGGTCAGGGTGCTCGGTGCTCAGTACTCAGGGTGCTCAGTGCTCAGGGTGCTGGGTGCTCAGTACTCAGGGTGCAGTGTGCTCAGTGCTCAGTACTCAGGGTGCTCAGTGCTCAGGGTGCTGGGTGCTCAGTGCTCGGGGTGCTGGGTACTCAGTGCTCAGTACACAGGGTGCTGGGTGCTCAGTGCTCGGGGTGCTGGGTGCTCAGTGCTCAGTGCTCAGTACTCAGGGAGCTGGGTGCTCAGTGCTCAGGGTGCTGGATGCTCAGTACTCAGGGTGCTGGGTGCTCAGTGCTCAGGGTGCTGGTTGCTCAGTACTCAGGGTGCTGGGTGCTCATTGCTCAGGGTGCTGGGTGCTCAGTACTCAGGGTGCTGGGTGCTCAGTACTCAGGGTGCTGGATGCTCAGTACTCAGGGTTCTCAGTGTTCAGTACTCACGGTGCTCAGGGCTCAGGGTGCTGGGTGCTCACTGCTCGGGGTGCTGGGTGCTCAGTGCTCAGGGTGCTGCGTGCTCAGTGCTCAGGGTGCTCGGTGCTCAGTTCTCAGGGTGCTGGGTGCTCAGTACTCAGGGTGCTGGGGTGCTCAGTATTCAGGGTGCTCAGTGCTCAGTACTCAGGGTGCTCAGTGCTCAGTACTCAGGGTGCTCAGTGCTCAGGGTGCTGGGAGCTCAGTGCTCGGGTTGCTGGGTGCTCAGTCCTCAGGTTGCTGGGTGCTCAGTGATCAGGGTGCTCGATGCTCAGTGATCAGGGTGCTGGGTGCTCAGTACTCAGGGTGCTGGGTGCTCAGTGCTCGGGGTGCTGGGTGCTCAGTACTCAGGGTGCTGGGTGCTCAGTGCTCAGGGTGCTGGATGCTCAGTGCTCAGGGTGCTCGGTGCTTAGTACTCAGGGTGCTCGGTGCTCGGGGTGCTGGGTGCTCAGTGCTCAGGGTGCTGGGGTGCTCAGTGCTCGGGGTGCTGGGTGCTCTGTGCTCGGGGGTGCTGGGTGCTCAGTGCTCGGGGTGCTGGGTGCTCAGTGCTCGGGGTGCTGGGTGCTCAGTGCTCAGGGTGCTCAGTGCTCAGTACTCAGGGTGCTCAGTGCTCAGTGCTCAGGGTGCTCAGTGCTCAGTACTCAGGGTGCTCAGTGCTCAGTGCTCTGGGTGCTGGGTGCTCAGTGCTCAGGGTGCTGGGTGCTCAGTGCTCAGGGTGCTGGGTGCTCAGTACTCAGGGTGCTGGTTGCTCAGTGCTCGGGGTGCTCGATGCTCAGTACACAGGTTGCTGGGTGCTCAGTGCTCGGCGTGCTGGGTGCTCAGTACTCAGGGTGCTGGGTGCTCAGGGCTCAGTACTCAGCGTGCTGGGTGCTCAGTGCTCAGAGTGT